>NW_012267219.1:6874308-6889022 GCF_000151885.1 Dipodomys ordii | reverse complement strand
GAAAGAAAGAAAGAAAGAAAGAAAGAAAGAAAGAAAGAAAGAAAGAAAGAAAGAAAGAAAGAAAGAAAGAAAGAAAGAAAGAAAGGAAGAAAAGAGAGAAAACACTGTTTCCCCAAATGCTGGTGGCTCATGCCTGTCATCCTAGCTACTCAGAAGCCTGATGTCTGAGGAGCAGAGTTCAAAGCCAGCCCAAGTAAGAAAGTCTGTGAGACTTTTACCTCCAATTAACCACTAAAAAGCTAGAAGTGGAGGTATGGCTTAAGTGGTAGAGTGCCAGCTTTGGGGGGAAAAGAAAGCTAAGGGTTAGTGCTCTGTCCCTGAGCTTGAGCCTCAATAGGGCTAAACAAAACAAAACTAATGAAAAAGAAAACACTGGAATTCCAAAGAACCAGAGTCCATTAGCAACCACGCAATTACTGGGCCAGGCCTCATGAAAGGCCAAATTAATGACAATTCATGGAAGATGACATCAGAGCAGTAGTGGAGCTTTGAGAAGTTCAAATTGCATTAGCATCATCTGCAACTGGGTTTTCTCAGAGTTCTGAAGATGGCATTTCCCAAGCTCTGGCAGTTTCTCAAATGGCTGAATTAGAGCTGATGCTGAGGATATGGGTTTCCTGTCACTCCAGAGTGAAAGAAAAATCACAAGTGGTCAAAGGAGAGCAACTGACATTCATTTCATTTTCTCCAAATGTGGTCATGCTGAATGTAAACATTGAACTAGAGTCTTCTAGGACTGAAGCTTGGTGATATTTTAATATTGGGTTTCATTCATATATCCTAGTCATCTCAATTTAGAATTCCCTAATGAGATCAAAGGTCACCAAGGAACACTTCTCAACAACCCATATTTCAGATAGCAAGAAAATACTACTTGGCTAAGATTTCAGAATAACAACAGCAACAACAAACCCCTTGGGTTCAATTAACTTTAAGCCAATAATATTTAGGATCACATGAAAGACTTAGGTTTGGAGTTTTAAGAAGATTTATTCTTTGTAGAGTCCATATTTTATAAGCCTTCAGGTAAGGAGATAGAACTCATAAACAGGTTGGGTTAGGCCAACCGCTCACTTATATTTTTCTTTCACCTTTGTTTCCTAGAGCCTTAAAATACAGAATGCTTGTCTGCAAAGTAGCATAAGCATAATGCTCAGGAACAAGGATTCTGGAGTCAGCCTAATCTGAAGTCCCAAAGACTGGATCTGCTTCAAACTCAGTGCCTTGAGCTCTAAAATGAGTAGAGTCCATGACCCTACCCTATAGGGTTGATGCAAGTATTAATGAGACAATAACTCACAGCAGCTGGATGGTACCCAGTACACAGGAAGTATTCCATAAATGTAAGTTAATTCCATAAATGTAAGTAAGTTAATTGCCAATGTACATCCTCCTTGAGGGAAGGGGTTAGGTCATATTTTCCTTTATTTTTTTCTTTTATGGAACTTACACCATGGACATCCATGTAGGAAGTCTGTGGATGATGTTCGTTGGTTGGAAGCCAGCCTGGGCAGAGAAATCTGTGAGACTATTAACCAGAAAAAAGCTAGGATTGGAGATATGGCTTAAGTGATAGAATGTCAGCTTTGAGTGAACAAGACAAGCAAGAGTTCAAGCCCTAAGGTGAGCCTTGGTGTCTCATGCCTGTGTGTATGTGTGTGTGTGTGTGTGTGTGAGGGAGAGAGAGAGAGCGAGCGAGAGAGAGAGATGCATATGTACACAAATATCCAAAGTTGAATTACAAACCTATTTCCAATTATTTACTATTTATTGTGGTACTTTAATTATCTCAAATATCAATTCAAAATGGATGCTTCCACAGTGTTGATCTGTTTCCATTTTGAAGATGAATTAGGTACACTGACGAATATTGGGAAAATTGAGAACAGAGGGACTGTCATTAGGAGAGCGCATTTCTTTTCGGCTTGTCATCTACTGTCCACCATCAGTTTCAGGCCTCCCATCCCAGGCTTTTTTTCCCTGTGTAGATTCTCTCCCTCTTTCCACCCAATGTGTGCTGGGTCTGGCTTATAGGTTCTCCCTGTCCCTAAGAGAAAAATTAGATCCTCTATTCATTGTAATTTTTATATTTCATTCATTTATCACCGTCCTGGGGCACATAATTCACAATCCTTTCTTTTCAGAGAGGTTCCGTGAGAACAAAACTCAAATCCTCATTCTCTTTCAAGTCTCAGGTGCTTGGCACCCTATGTATGGGTGATGGGAATGAATGGGATCTGAGGCTGATTCAGGCTTGGTTTCCTGTCTCTACAGATCACAGAAGAGCCAGATAGGACTATATTAGCCCATTTCTTTTTGTTATTGTTGGCAATAGTGTTAACAACTAAAACCAAGGCTAGATAACTTCAAATAGAAAAAAAAGCTTTGTTGAGATTCAAGGACAAGACACCAGCACTAGCTGGGCTCCGTGAGGACCTTATGGTGGATGGTATCACTTGGTAGGACACATGCTGGGGGAAAGAATCCTATGGCCAAACAAGAAGCCAGAAGTTTGGTCAGGGGTTTGACTCACCCCCTCATGAGAGCTCAGGAGTCTGCCTGGAGCTTCCCTGAGCAGTTTCCCTAATACCTTCCCACTAGGCTCCTCCTCCTCCTCCTCTTTCTCCTCCTCTTCCCCCCCCCACCCCCCCAGGAATCAAACCCCTAGGCACAAAAGCAGTTCAAGGCTAGTACTCTATCACTTGAGCCACAGCACCACTTCCAGCTTTTCTGTTTATGTGACACTGAGGAATCAAACCCAGGGCTTCATGCATGCCAAACAAGCACTCTGCCACTAAGCCACATTTCCATCCCCATAGGGCCTGTTTCTTAAAGGCATCATCTCTTTTCACTTAGCCACACTGAGGGTCAATCCTCCAACACCTGAAGCCCGCAGTACATACCACAACAGCTTGCTCCCAGAAGGGCCACACTTGGCAGTGCCTGGGACTAGGGGCCTGCAGGCTCAGGCCTGGGAACATCCCAGAAAAGAGAAGAAACAAAGGAACAAAGGGCATAATAAATACAAGCATACGTGGGTACACACAGCAATCCATCAAGGAGCAACACAGTTGGATTTAATGACTGTCTAAAAGGCCTCTGGCCTCACACCGAGTAGCTTTAAAGTAAATCTATTGAGATGACCAAGGAAGGAGTTCTGACTCTATGCTGAGTCAGAGTGGGAGTGAGTGAGAAAGAGGAAAAGCAGGTTCAATATTTAATGAATGTTTCAAATGAGTTTAACATCTTGCGCTCAGTCAGGTTGGGATCTAAAGCCTGGTGAAAGAGGTCAGACCATACTTTCATAGTGGGTGAGCTTTTCAGTTTCTAAAGCTCATGTTCATGTGGCTTTTGAATACATTACTTTAGTTCACATAAACTCAAGACAGAGGCAACCGTTTCTTCCAAAATGTCTAATGGTGAAAGTTGGGTTGGATTTAATGGGGCAAAGCAGGGTTTCTGCAGAGCTTCTGTATGTTTCTTAGCTTTTCATCAAGAAAGATGGTTTCATACTTGCTAAAATCAAAACGAAATAGCCAAGCATAGTATCAGCCTCACAATTTACTGTATCCCAAGGGGAGGAAAAAAGGGTAGACAAACTCCACATCACTAGAAAATGTGGGAAAACTAAACAAGAAAGTTGGGGGAACAGAGGTTTGTTTCTGAAAGTAGTCAGAACTGAACCCTGACAGGCACTTGTGGCTTACTCTTATAATCCTAGCTACTCAGGAAGTTGAGATCTGAGTAGTGAATTTAGAAGCCAGCCTGAGCAGGAAAGATTCTTGCCACCAATTAATCACCAGAAAACTGGAAGTGGCACTTTGGCTCAAAGTGGTAAAGTGCTAGCCTGAAGGGGGAAAAACAACAAAACTAAGGAAGAATGCCCGCCAAACAACAGCAACAGCAAACTGACAAAACAACAACAACAAAAACACCTTAATCCTATGGGGGAAGAAGTTACCAAGGGCTTTGTTACTACAGCTCAGCTGAACCGTTAGACCTCGTTGAATAATAAAAGTTGATTTCTTTTTAGTGGGTTCTATAATCTCCATTGTTAAAGTTTCAAGAGATAAAAAGTTTATGGACATGTTTAAGCCAGTAACTAATTATAATTCAATGTGCTCATTAAAACTACCAACACTTAAAAAAGTACTCTGTGTGTGTATATGTGTGTGTGCGTGTGCGTGTGTGTGTGTGTGTGTGTGTGAGAGAGAGAGAGAGAGAGAGAGAGAGAGAGTGTACTAGAGCTTGAACTCAGGGGTTCACACTCTCAGTTGGGTTTTTCACTCAAGGCTAGCACTCTACCACTTGAAACACACCTCACTTCTGGCTTTTGATAGCTACCTGGAGATAAGAGTCTCACTGACTTTCCTGACAGGGCTGGCTTCAAACCTCAATCCTCAGATTTCAGTCACCTGAGTAGCTAGGATTATAGGTATGAGCCACCAGCATCCAGATCACCATCTACTATTAATTATTGAATATGACTGTTTTTCTCAATCTAAAGAGTTCATATATACTATAACACAATGCTTTCTTTTTGTAGACTTCTAGGCTATACTATCAAAGAAATTTAAATTTTTTTATTTCACTTTGTAGTGCTGAGGATTGAACCTAGGGCTTCATGCATACTTGGCCAGCACTCTACTACTGAGGTTTACCTCCAGTCCCAAATTTCTCACTTCTATTTAACTGTTCTAATAATGAGGAATTTGCTGCTTTCTCTTTGATTGAGATTTAAAAGGTAACTAAAATAAATCTGGCAGCCGTATCAGTATCTGTCCTATTTTTGAGTTGCTCTAATCCAAGGTATCACAAGTGTTTCCTGATTCAAATATTTGCTATATGTGCAGACTATATTTGCTGTAGGTGGTATTTCTTGCAGCTGCTGGAGATCTTTTAGAATCCTATCCTGTAGACTTAAACAAAGTCTTCAACTGCTAAGAAATGTTGGCCTGTAACCAGAATACTGTTCTTAGGTTGCTTTAGAATGTGTTGATCTCAGCCACAGGCACCTCAGCATATGGCTGGAATGTTCTCTCCTTATCAGTTTCTTTTCTAAAGGCAGCAACTTCCTTTTTTCTTTTTCCTTTTCTTTTTTGGTGTTAGTACTGGGGCTTGAACTCAAGGCTTCTTAGTTGCTCCTCCCCCACCCCCACTCCCCCACCTCCATTCAAGGCTCTTGCTCTACCACTTGAGCCATACCTCCACTTTCTGGCATTTTTGTTGGTTAATTGGATATATGAATCCACTCTCTCTCTTTTTGTCTGCTTGGGCTGGCTCCCTATCTTGATCCTCAGATCTTAGCATCCACAGTAACAACAATTACAGGAGCTAGGTGCCTAGCTAAGCAAACTTTTTCTTGGATAAGAAGGATGACTAAGGATTTAGTATGTCTATGATTTGTTAAAAATCAACTTTCTTTTTTTTTTTTTTGGGTCCGGTCGTGGGACCTGAACTCTGGGCCTGGGCGCTGTCCCTCAGGTCTTCAGCTCAAGGCTAGCACTCTACCACTTGAGCCATAGCACCATTTCCGGCTTTTTTCTTTTTGCTTATGTGGTGCTGAGGAATCCAACCCAGGGCCTCAGGCATGAAAGGCAAGCACTCTACCACTGAGCCACCTTCCCAGCCCAAAAATCAACTTTCTTAAGGGCTGCTTATAAACAAGGAAATCTGCATAAACCAAGTGCTGAAGAATACTTTTTATTATTATGGGAAGTTAGAGATTAGGTAATTTTTAAACTTATTCCAGGCTTATTAAGTTGATAAACCCTTGATTCAGAAATAAACCGAATTGGGTCAGGTGCTGGTGGCTCATGTCTGTAATCCTAGCTACTTAGGATGCTGAGATCTGAGGATTGTGGTTCAAAGCCAGCCCAGACAGGAAAATCTGTGAGCCAATTAACTACTCAAAACCTGGAAGTGGTGCCGTGGCTCAAGTGGTAGAGCTCTAGCATTGAGCACAAAGAGGCTCAGGGACAGCACTCAGGCTCTGAGTTCAAGCCTCACAACCAGAAAAACAAAAACAAATAGGAAACTGTCTCTATCTTGGCTCCCTCCCTCCTCTCATCCTTGGGCTTGGATTTAGGACCTGGCTTATGCCATTTGCTACATTTGATAAGTTTTCTTGTAATTACTTTTCAATTAGATTTTCTGTATAACACTCTTTTTTCTATCCTTCAGAAGACACAACATAAATGTTAGACCTATAAGGCCTTATCCTAGTTTATTGTTTTATTTGGTGCCTGCCCTGGGGTTTGAACATGTGGCTTCCTGATGTTATTTGATTTTTTCTTTTTCTTATTTTTTTTTGGTCCAGTCATGGGGTCTGAACTCTGGGCCTGGGCACTGTCCCTCAGCTCTTCAGCTCAAGGCTAGCGCTCTACCACTTGAGCCACAGCACCACTTCTGGCTTTTTTTCTCTGCTCCTGTGGTGCTGAGGAATGGAACCCAGGGCCTCATGCATGCAAGGCAAGCGCTCTACCACTGAGCCAACTTCCCAGCCCTCATTTGACTTTTTCTGTTGAGAACTGTTACTCTTAGCATTTAAAACACATCTCCACTTCCAGCTTTTTGCTGGTTAACTGCAGATAAGAGTCTTGAGGGCTTTTCTGCCTGAACTGGCTCTAAACCAAGATGCTCAGATCCCAGCCTCCTGAATAGCTAGGATTATAGGTATGAGTGAGTCACCTGCATCCTGGAACCACAGAACCTCAGAGCACAGGATTGAAACAGTGGTCAACCAGACTGTACCTGACCAATTCTGAGAATAATGGGATGGCTGCCACCTGCTGCTACCTCTGACCACAGGAATATAGCTGTAACCAGGACTGTTCAATAATTACACCTACTTTCCCCCAATCCAAGCTCTTTGTCTGTTTAAAACTAAAACTCATGTCTATATTCCCACAATGGCTAAAGATAAACTGAAGTGTAGTTGTCCTGAGGCTGCTGGTGCCATATAATGAATCTCTTCTCTCTGCCATCCAGTGTGTTACTTGGCATTTAGGGTTAAGTGGTTGTACCTGATATTTGGAAGCCCAGGAGTTTGGACCTGGGACCTAAAACTCCAATTTCAATTTTCTTCTCTGTTAGCTTCATTCCACCATTAAACTACTGAGTTTAAGAAACAAATTCGGTATTATATTTTTCAGCTCAAAATTCCCACTAATCCTTGTTTATATATCTGACTTTGCTGAGACTTTGTACAATTCCATTCATTTCAAGAGGGTTGCGCAATAAAAAATTAAAATAAAGTGTTGCTGTTACTTATTAGAACTTTTTTTTAAAATCATGATTGCTTGAACATATTTGTTAGATAACTCAAACATCCATATCATCCCAGAATTACTGTTTGTTGATTGATTTCTCCTCAAGTGAAGGCTTTCCTGGTTCTTTGAGCAAGGAGTAATTTTGGACTGTATTTTGGTCATATGAAATTTGGTATTTTTCTTTTAGCAGGCAAACAATCTGATTGTATTTAAGATACAATTTCTGACCAGTCTTCTGTGAATTGTAGTTTCCATGTCAATTCTGAGTATAACACCATTTTCTGGGTCAAGGAGGCCTTTCCTGTATAAGCAATATCTACTGCGCAGCCTGGAGCCCAGGCAATAAATGGTCCCATCCTTTAGTCGAGATCAACAAAGTCTGGTAGGTTTGCAGGTTAAGATGTAACTTATTTAGGGGCTCAGGAGCTCATAAAAATCTCAATGGGGGTTGCTTTCTCAATCTTCATCCTCTCTGAAATCTCTTCAGTACTTTTTGGTTTCCCTTATTCACATCTCTACCTAACAAATGGAAGTTTTGTTATTCTAGTCTATTTGATCACTTACTTCCAAAAGACAGAAACAACTGGTATTTGCCCTGACTGGTTTGACAACAGCTCTTTTGACTGGACAGAAAAGAATCCTCTATTTCCAAATTTTAGATGATTTTCAGCACCCACTGCTGTCATTTCTACTGCTGAGGGATGTTGGAGACCGGAACATGAAAAATTGGGTAGGAGAAAGCAAAGGAAGAAATGGAGGATATTCGTTCTGCTACTCTTGCCTCTGATTTTTCCATTCTTCCCCGAATTCTCATCTGATGTCTACTAGGCTCCTAGCTGCCTTACATCGAGGCCAGAGAATATGGATGGGGAAACTTGTCGCTGACCTGGCTAGATTTTAAAATCTGGTCTTCTTCCCTAATTTGCTTGCTACTATTTCATTTGCAGAAAATTGCTGCTACAGGTATTATTATATAAGTTTTTCTTGATACAATTTAATGTGAAAAGACACCGGGGACTCTATTTCCAGAGAAACTGTGTTTATCTCTTGATTTAGTCTTTCTATTTTGGGAGTTCAGGTCTTATTATGTGTGTATCATTTAGCTTTTGCTGTCTAATAAAGTATATAAGACTTAATGGTATAAAATAACCTCTTACTTTGTGCCTGATTCTTCAGGTGAGTGGGGGTGATTCTTTTCTTCTGGGTTGGCATAGCTATGTGTTTTCTTGCACTGGTGGTCAGCTGGGGTCAGCTGAGAGTCAAGTGATGTGGGAAGCTCATAAAATACTTAGGCGGCTGTCACTTATGAGACACAGTTGTTTTTCATGGGGTCTTGCTCCTTATCTAGCTACAACTTGTTTGCATGGTTCTAATATGTTTGCAAGTCCTAATATGAAAAATACACTTTTCAAGAATCTGCTTCTTGAGGGTAGAGGTGTAGCTCAGTTGGTAGAATGCTAGCCAGTGAGTGAAAATGTCAGATAGTGAGTTTTGAGACCTAGTTTCAGACCAAAAAATCTGGGACTTCCTTGCTTTACATTGCAAGACATATGACTAGCTCAGTTAGTGTGGCCAAGTGCAACTAAGAGGAGGGGAATGAAGGGAAGGGGAATCACTTGGGACAATTCAGTACACAATCTACCACAATCAACTGTACATTTAAAAAAATGTACTGTAAGGCTGGATGTGGTGACTTACACTTATAATCCCAGCTACTCAGGAAGCAAAGAGGAGGAAGATTGAGGCTAGCTCTGGAAAAAACAGGTAGCAAGACCTCACTCCAACCAATAAATTGACTGTGGTGAATCATGTGTGTATTCCAGCTACATGGAGGCATAGGTAGGAAAAGCATGGTCTGAGGCTGCACTGTAAGCAAAAATGCAAAACCCTAGCTGAAAAATACTAAACCAAGAAGGGCTAGGGAGTATAATACAAGTGGAAGAGTATCTATCTGCCCAGCAAGTGTAAGGCCTTGAATTCAAACCAGAGTATTGCCAAGAAGAAGAAGAAATAATAGTGGTATATACTTAAGATTTGTCTTCAATTGCTTTAAAAAATATGAATGACCTCGTTGTCCAGAAAATGTTAGGGTTGTGGCTGTCCTTCATTGCTTTTGTAGGCTTTGCTCTGCTGTCTTCTGACTTTTTGCCATTACACTTAAGGGCTAATGTGTGTTTCTTTGTAGGAAAAAGGATGTGTTTATGGGATGTTTATAGAACTCACTCAAGCTTGAAAGTACTATACTAAGATATATTTATAAAACTCATCCTCTTTCTATTTCC
The DNA here is from genome assembly GCF_000151885.1 of Dipodomys ordii. Taxonomy (NCBI): domain Eukaryota; kingdom Metazoa; phylum Chordata; class Mammalia; order Rodentia; family Heteromyidae; genus Dipodomys; species Dipodomys ordii. The sequence goes on along the minus strand of NW_012267219.1, from coordinate 6,879,469 downwards.
AGACTGTGATATTTTTTCAAGTGGGATATTTTTCTTATAATACAGTTCTTTCCTTTTAATTCTGTCTTCTCCAGGGGGATATTTGGAACCTTCTCTACTTTGAAATTCTCATGCTCCCACTCTACTCTTGTTCATCGAATAACATTGCTTCCAAGATGCAAAGAAACCACATAAAAAAATTCTACATCATCCAGCTACATACCTACTAACCTGGCTGCAGCCACACCAATGCCCTTCTCTTCTCTTCTAAAAGACTATAGCCAAAGGCTAAATGCTCAGCCTGCCCTCTGAATCCTGATCAATCAATTATGTGTCCCTCTCAGAGCATGCCGAGTTTCCCTTTTTTTGTTTCTGTGCCAGCAATGGAGCTTGAACTCAGGGCCTCATGCTTGCCCCTGCTTTTTTGTTCTGCCAGCTAAGCCACAGCTTCACTTATAGCTTTTTTAGTGGTCAATTATAGATCAGAGTCTCGTGGACTTTTCTGCCCTGGCTGGCTTTGAACCGTGATCCTCAAATCTCAGCCTCCTAAGTAGCTAGGATTACAGGCATGAACTACCAGAGCCTGGCTTTGAGCTTTCTTTCTTTTGAACTCTGGGCCTGGGCACTGTCCTTGAGCTGCTTTTGCTCAAGGATAGCACTCTGTCACTTGAGCCACAGTGCCACTTCTGGCCTTTTCTGTTTATGTAGTACTGAGGAATTGAACCCAGGGCTTCATACATGCTAGACAAGCACTCTACCACTAAGCCACATTCCCAGGCCTGAGCTCCCCCACCCCCTCTTTTTAAAATGAAGCTTTCTCATCCATCATTTTAAACTAGATTTGTCCTTACTTCTAAATCAAACAAACAATCCATACAATCCTTCTCTTGACACTGAGTTCTTCAAATACCTTTCTCTTCCTCTTCCCCATGTAAATTTCTAGAAGAGATCATCCACATTTTCTGTTGTGAACTTGCTTGTTCTTGTGAACTTGCGTTCTTCACTCCATCCCTATTATTCCACGCAGACTCCTCTTTTCAAAGCTATCAATGATATCCTATGGTTAGATTCAGTGGACTAGGATTCTGTGGCCTCCTTACCATCCTCCCCACTTCCTTCCTGCTCAGCTCCCCTGATCCAGCATCCTCCTGGGTTTCATTCTACTTCTGTGATTGACCCTTCTCAGTTACTATAATTTACAGGATGCTTTCCCCACCTCCACCCCCCTTCACATCCTTGAATTCTGGGCTTTTCAGAGAATCTTTCTGCCATGATCTTCCTTTCTTACCCTTCATGCTCTCCTTGGTTTTCTTCATGTCCTTCTAAGCATTCTGTTATCTGCCATATATTGCAAATTCCCAGCTCTCCCAGTTTGATGGATCTCCTGGAGTTCTCTGTCTATTTAAGGGCCCTCTTTACCCTGTTTGTCCCAGGTACATCCAAGATAAACTGACCAACATTTCCACCACCACGTTCTCATCATACTCTCCATGTTCCTACTCTCTACTTCCCATATGTATCCTTTCCCTCTATTGATTCCTCCATGTCCCCTCTGCTCTTCTACCCCCCTACACTCCCCACAGCCTACAAATCATATCTGTGCAACATACAGTTCAAATGTCCACCTTGCTCTCTCTATACCACATCCAGGGAGAAGCTTCACCATCAGTAGGTCTGGCTCTAGCCTCTTTCAATCCACCTCTACCACCTAGGCATACTGAAAGCTGACTGGATTATTATTGTGTTTATTGCAAGTATCTCGATGGATGTAAAATGAATGTGAACTATCCTAACACCAATTTAGAGTTTTGAGAGGAGGTGGGACTTGAGCTACTGGAATCTTACATTGCATGTTACTTAAGATTGTTAAAGTGTTTCTCTTTTTTCTTTTTCTTTATTTGGTGGTGTAATGGTTTGAATTTAGGGCTTTGTGCTTGCTAGGCTGGTGCTGTACCCCTTGAGTTACACCTCTAATCCTGCTTTTTGCTGGTTATTTCAGAGATGGTGTCTCGAGGGCTTTCATATTTGCCTCAATCCCTAGTCTTCCAGACCAAGCTTTTTTCTTTAAGTCTTTTGTTTATAATATATATTTTTTAATAAGGCATCCTAGTATATACCTCCATCTACGAATATCAGAAGTTATGAGTAAGCAAACAGAAGAAAGTAAAAGTAGCCTAAATTATTTTAAATGGGTATCTCCATCATGTTTTGTAGCTCCTCCAAAGTCTTCAGGTGTCTTATGACAATCATTCTCACTTTAATTTGAAGTTCAACTACTAACATTTATGGCAAAATATTCAACTTACCTAATACCAGTTGGTTTACTACTGTTAAGAATTTTCAAGGAGACATACATTATCTCCTAGTATCCTCCTCAGAAGACTCTGATAAAGCTTCTGAACAGATAGTAAAGGTTCCTGTATAGTAATAATTCACCTGTTAAATTATGGCCATGCCAGTCACATATGCCCTGTTGTTACCAAGCAATAAAGGCAACCACATAAATCTAAGAACAGCAGCACCCACTGTGACCACGCAGAGAGTACTTCCCACAGAATGCTATCTTCACATGCAATATAATAAAACAAATCCTAGCCAGTTGCCAATGGCTCACACCTATAATATACCACCATCTGCTCATGAGGCTGAGATATGTGGATCATAATTTGAAGCCAACCCAGGCAGAAAAGTCCATGAGACTCATATCTCCCATGAACTAGCAAAAAGCCTGAGGTACAAGTGTGGCTCAAGTGGTAGAGCACCAGCCTTGAGTGAAAAATCCAAGTGAAAGTGTACAGCTTTGTATTCAAGCCCCAGTATTTGTGTGTGGCATATGAGTGTGTGCCTAGTATCTTTTAGTAACTTTTCCTATGCCATACTCTAGGAAATTGTATAAGAAATGCTAGTTTAGGAGGGGAATAAAAAAGAGAAATAGAAGGAATGAATATGACCAAAATTCAGCATGTTATATACGGAAATGTGACAACTAAATTTTTACACTCATTTTTGCAATGAATACTCATTAATAAAAGTGATGTAAAAATAAATTTCATGAACAAAGAAACAGTTTGATCTTGATTCTAGAAAAACAAGCTAGCCATAAGGTACATGAGCAATGTAGCATGTAGTGTTAGCTGAAGGTCTTCTTACTTATTTATCCAGACTCTATCAATAATTAAGCTGTCCCTGAGGCCACCAGAATTCCATTTAATTCTTCTGCTACACTGAACTAAAATGCTTTGAAAAAGTTCCTCTTGGTATATTATTTACAAGTGTTGCATAAGCATACTGCATCATGTCTGGTAACTCTCTTTGAATACAATGGTCATTTATTTTTCAGGGAATAGATCACTTGTCATAGTTATCATCCATTAGTACTCCAGAAAGGCAAAAGTCAAGACTTTCATCCAAGATACGAAATGCCATCAAAGCCACCCTGTGACCCAACAATTCTTCAAAGGATGTAGCATAAGAAAAATGCCATAGATATATGAAAGATTTCAATGCCCAACCATAGGAACACATAAGGAGCCATGCAGCTATGCAGTACTGCACAGGTTAGATGTATCCTCCTCAAAAAGGTTATTGCTAGACTGAGAAATGCTAAGAAAAGGGAGGGTTTTCAAGTTATGTACCATGCTAGATCAAATTTGTAAAATATAGATGTCTGTATGGTTATATATTGTACATGGATGTGTATCAGTTAAATATTAGAAGGGACAAATCGAAAATACTAACACTAGATAGTACTAATATGGAGAATCACTATCTCTTTTTATAATTTTTAGTATTTTCTAAATTTCTACAATGAATATATATATATATATAATATAAATGTAATATCTTCAGAAAGAAATAGATTCTATGCATATACAAGCTGGTAGTTTCTGATATTTTTTAAAATTAAAGGATATTTTATTCAGACTTTTACAGATCTGTAGTGGACTAATATCTTTTAGTAACTTTCCCTAACATTTAGTTGAATAGTAATTTGATTTGAAATAGTCTTTTTGAAAGCATAGTTTTATACCTTGATGAAATCTCTTTTTTTCATATAGAAATATTTAAATATACCATGCTTCCTTTGATAAAAATACACACACAAAAAAAAGGCCATGAATCTTCCTAGTGATCTTTCCTTCATTTCAGATTAGGCCTCAACATCAGTGATTCCCAGAGTTGATTAATTTCATTCCTATGTGTGTGTCTGAATCTAATAATCTATGGCCTCAGGCCAGTCTCAGCTGTTTTGAGACACTGTTGATAATATGGATGATTGGCAGATTTTGCTCTCTCTCTCCTCACAGGAATCCATTTCCTCAGGATTTTCATGAGACATAAATAGGACCAAGAACCATTGTGTCCTATTTCTGAGAAAATTTCTGACCCTATGGTCTTTCAGTGGTATCTGCAAGTGTCACCAAGTCACCCACAGAGTCCACATTAATGATGAACTCTCTGAAAATTGTGGCCAAGAGAAGAAAGCTTCCTGTGCCCCAGCATTTCTTCCTCCTCCCACAAATGCGGACTTTAAGGGCCCCTTACTGGACAAGGTGAGGCTGTGCAGGATGCACAGTTGAAATCAGCAAGGGGTGTGGTACACGTGTAATTATACTCGGTGAGAAACAGACTAAATTGTGCTTGTATACCTATTTATGCAGAACAGAGAAAGACAGAAGTAGATTAATAATTTGAGAATCATTGCATGACACAACATGTTAAGCACTAGGATGATTTAACATATTCAAATGCCACCATTTTTTGATGCTTCCTCTGCTCCACATACTTCTATTACCATTCCCCAAAATAGGTACAAGCTTGTGGGTAGGTGCCCTGGCCGCAGCTGCCCTGCAGCTGTGACTGCTGACATCAATTATAGCTTTCTGTGTGGCACAGGCTCTGCATATTTACTTGCTGCAGCCCTGAACCTGACACAGCCCCTTCTTTCAGCATGAGAGTTAGGGAGACACAGCAAAACCTCCTGACTCCAGGAGGCAGGGATGAAGGAAAGGCCTGGAGGCCATCTGCACACCTACTGTTTGTTGGAGAAATGTGAGGCTGGAAATGGAGACAATCCTTTACCTATGAGGAGTCCCTAGATAATGTTCTTCTCCTAAGAGAGGATAAGCAAAGCCCTCTCCTGTCCATGCTAGCACTAGCCATCTTAAAGGCTCAGGGAGGG
>NW_012267219.1:6873572-6874183 GCF_000151885.1 Dipodomys ordii | reverse complement strand
TTGTGTGTGTTCAGCTTACCTACTTCTTATTCATGAATTGTTGAAATGGGAGGACAAAAATTTCAATCTAGCTACAAGCAATGATATTTTCAGAGAGCCTCTCATAGGCAGCTTATAAAGAAGATTTGGAACTTAATAAGAAATGATAAATACATAAAACATGATCTGAATGTGTTTGTCACCAAGTAGTGCCATATGTCCTCCTTAGAGTGAGGACACATTTGTTTACTGTGAAATTAAATCACAATGTTATATTACAGAATATCTGCAGATCTATGGACTAAATTAGCTGAGTACTGAGGCTCATACTTATAATCCTAGCTGCGCAAGAGGCTGAGGAGAATTGAGGTTCTAAGACAATGTGGACAGAGAAGTTCTTGGACTCAATTAACCAGAATACAAGCTGATCTGGAGGCATGACTCAAGTGGTAGAGTGCCCCAAGCTGAATAAACACAGGGCCCTGAATTCAAATCTCATAAGAGAAAGAAAGAAAGAAAGGATGAAGGGAAGAAAAAAAGAGATGCTAGGAGAGGAAGAGGAAGAAGAAGAGGAGGAGAAAGAAGAAGGAGAAGGAGGAGGAGGAGGAGGAGGAGGGGAAGAGGAGGAGAAG
>NW_012267219.1:6834603-6873502 GCF_000151885.1 Dipodomys ordii | reverse complement strand
GGAGGAGGAGGAGGAGGAGGAGGAGGAGGTGGAGGTGGAGGAGGAAGAGGAGGTTGTTTTCTACTACTGGAATTAGGTTTTCCTACAATTATCTTTTCCTTTGTTTTTTAAAATTGGGAATACTAGAATGAGAACTCAGTTCACTGGGCTTGCTAGGAAAGCACTGTCTAGCTCTTTTTGCTTTAGATTATTTTTTAGATACAGTCTTTGGATTTTGCCTTTGTTGGCCAAGTTCTGCAATCCTTTTACTTATGCCTCATGGATAGCAGGGATTACAGGATTGAAGCATCATGTCCAGGTATTTTGTTTAGGCAGAGATTGTATTAACTGTGCCTGAAGAAAGAAAAGGCTTTCCAGGAGGCACAGATTATTCCCCACTAATACCAAAGTAATCAGGAGTACACTGGACATACTTTCAGTCTCAGAAAATCTGAAGAACAGAACACTAGCTAGCAAACAAGCAGGCCTGTCTGTCTGTCTGTCTGTCTGTCTGCCTGCCTATCTCTATGTGTTATATATTCCCAGATCCTCTCAAACAGCCAGGAACTCATTCTTGTAACTCCCTGGGATGCTGGCTGCTGAGTGCTGAAGTCAGGGTGGCTCAACCCCACCCCAGGAGTTTCCTCTCTCATGATTACTTATCTCCTTTGTCAAGAGCAGTCCAAACCCCAAGACTCCACAAGAAAGGCCAGGCCTCCTGTGTGGATGCTTAAACACAACAAAGGCTCTCCCAGGCTCCCTAGATCCCACAGGTTAAGTTTTTTTCTCCATCTAATCTTTTGATCATTATTATATTTTCATTATTTGATTATTATATATTTAATATAAGCAGTTACAAAAAGAAGCTACCATTCAACAAATCAATTTATAAGCACAATGCTTCTAGATGGATCTCACCTTTTCCTCCTTCTCCCCATCCCTTCTAACCCCACCCCTCCCTCCGTTTTCTTAATTTCATGGGCTATGCATTGAATATTATTATGACTGCATTCGTCCTGCTTCCTCTCTTCATTTTTCGATTTTATTTTTTCTCTCTTCATTTTTCTAATCTTAGCTCCTTTCCTCCCCAGTAGGATAGAGAACATTCTCTTGTACCTCTAGAACTATCTCCCAAGGTCACAAAACAAAGAAACAGAAGAGCAGGGATTCAAGTACAAACCTGTTTAACTCTCAGTGGACTGAGAGTCCAGTCCTCAGTGGACTTTAACAAAATAAAAAATCCTGGGCTGATGCAATGGCTTGTGCCTGTAATCCCCAGTTACTTGTAAGGTAGGGATAGGAAGGACCTTGATGTGTGGCCAGCCTGGGACAAATACACTTAGTGAGACCTTATCTCAAAAGAACAAGGTAGGAATACTAGTGCATACCTGCAATTCTAGCTTCCTGGTAGATACAGATAGGAGGATTTCTGGCTGAGGCTGGCCCAAGAAAAAAGCACAAAACCCTGTCTAAAAAGTAGCCAAAGGAAAAAGGGCCGGGGGGAGGGGGGGCGTCTAGGGGAGTGGCTCATGTGAAAGAGTGTTTGTCTAGCAGGTTTCAGGACTGGAGTTCAAACCCCAGTACTGCCAAAAAATAAAACCTAACCAAGGAACCAAACAAACAGAAATCCTTTCATGAGAGCAATGATTAGACTGAACAATCTATCTTTTCTAACCTCAGATCCTATCACAACCCTAGTCTGGTGACGTCGAACTTTCCTTTTCCTTGTACACAGCTTTTGAGTTTCCCAGAGGAGCTCCTGTCATTCACTGTTGCCTGAAAGCCTCCTGCTCCCCCCACAAAAAAACTCACTTCCAGTGCGGGCTCCCCTGGTAATAGTAAGGTGCCAGCCTCCAGGCTCCCACAGCAGCCTTAGTATCTCTTGAATCTGGTGATCCTTAATTATTATAATGAGCTCCTTGCAGGCAGAGACATGTCTTTAAACTCTGCTTTGCCAGTCCAGATGTTTTAGGAAATGGATAAAAACATGAACTCTCTTGAGGTGCTGGTCCCCTCCAGGCCGTGGCTGAACAGTGGCTAAGACCCCCATGGCTGAGATGTATCTTTTAGCACCATCCAAACCTCAATGATATGCAACCTTGAACACAGAGCCAGTTCTTCTTCATGTCTAACCTTTCTGACAACCTCATCACCTCCCTGCTCTCAGGAGATGCTCACTGACGCTGCCTTACCCAAACAAGAAAATTGGTTTGCTTTCACAGCTTAAATTCTTTGTAAAGTTCTTCTAGCTACAATATTTCTCTGCTGATTCTCTTCTTCATTAATATACTCCTTAGTTCCTATAAAAAAATTCTTATTTGTTTGAAGCACTATTTTTTTTTTTGGTTTTGGTCGCTTTAGGGAGTACAAGATGACTTAAGCATTGGCTAAATTCTTTCTTCAGGTCAGAAATCATATCTAATGTGGATACACGAAACTATGGCTGCGAAGTTTTCCAGCTGGCCTGCTTAACACTGTGTCTTTGTTTTACGGGGACTCTTTGAAACATAAATATATCATTAATCTGCACAGTGGCTCTCTACCCTCTCCTCTTTGAAACTAATAACTACTTACTTGGCTTTTTCTTTCAAAGGAAGGGAACAGGTATAAATGGAAGTGCTAAAAATTATCAACAGAAAACAAAGTTATTATATCTCATGGGCCTAAGAATTGGGAGGAAGGCCAGTCTTACAGGGCAAGGAGCTGCCTTCTCTGCACAGGAAATGGTCTGATTTTGTTATTGTTCTCAGCAAAAAGATGTCCAAACAACAACAAAAAATTGCTAAGAGTTGGTGAGGCTGGAATGATGACAAAAAGCCTTTAAAGCCCAGTGCTTGCGTGTGTGTGTGTGTGTGTGTGTGTGTGTGTGTATTAGGCCTGGGAAAGAGGAAGCTCTGTGGTGTGTGGTGTGTCTGCACTGGATTTTCTGGGCTCTGTGGAATATTGTTCACATCTTGCTGCTCTGGCTGGAGAGAGAAAAACTTGTGGTAACATGTTCCTCTGAGCAGCCCACGTGGGCAGCCTTGTCCTTCACAAGTCTGCCCAGCTGTGAGCCCAAAGGTTAGAATCTCAGGCTCTTCTCTTCTCTGACTTTTCCTGTGACCATCCATTGCTAAGGATAGGTATGCAATCTGCAGATACACATTGCTCAAGCCCCAAGTGCAGCACCTGACTGACCAGAGAGAAGTATATGTAGCACATATATGCTATCTTCATGCTGTATCTGCAATATATATGTGCAATATGTATATATATATATATATATATATACACACACACACACACACACACACACACATATATATATATACACATATATATATGCTCATTTACTCATGTTTAAAACTTGTGCGTGTGTGTGCCAGTAGTGGGGCACTCTCACTTTCTTGGCTTTTTCTTTCAAAGCTGGTGGTTTGCTACACCTCCACTTTCAGCTTTTTGCTAATTTTGGTTACTTAGAGATAAGATTCTCTTGGCTTTGTCTGCTCCCAGATCTTAACCTTCTGAATAGCTAGGATTACAGGTGAGAGCCATTAGCCCTTGGTTGGTTTAACTTTTTATTCTGTGGTCTTTAAAATATTGGCTCCCTTAGATTTTCCCCCTTATATTTAGACACTGGTTACAGGCCAAACAGTGACGAGGAAGTGATCCCTCCAGAAGGATGGCAGGATTTCAGAGGGTACCTTTTTAAACATCCTGGTGGAATCCTCACTTATCTGCATAAAGCGCATAATGACGTTGTTCAGATAGATGTCACTCAGTGTCGCATGGTCTTTGCTTTCTCTCCTCACTTGGTTCAGCAACAGATACCAGCAGTTCACAGGAGACAGCAGGTTCTGGTCCTTCCTGAGAGGTGAAGAAGGACAGGGTTACCGGCAATGTCAAAGCTGTCCCAACCAACGGAGCCACACCACTCAAAGCACCTGTGGGATGGGTGTTTTCTCTTTCTCTCCAAGCATGTCTTATGTAGACTAGGTCTTTTGACAGCCCACAGTTTGGCCTTCCCGCCTGTTTGTAGCATAGAGCCAGAATCTTGCCAAGCTTGCAAGGAAAACTCAGACCAAGACCATCTGTGAAAACTCTCATTCCTAACAAGGAACTCAGGACTCTACCATATACAGCACTAGGCAGCCCTCAGCTTCACAACTCCCACACACACAATGGCGGAAGCAATTGATGTTTACAGAAGAATCTATAGACGACTGTCCTGTAGGCAGACTGTGGTTTATCACAGCACAAAGTCTGCTATGAATGCTCAGCCTGCCCCTGGGAAAGAAATCTGGCTACTTCTGCTTTGCATAGATCACAAATTCAAGGTTTATTTATGAATCCCCTATCATAGAACCTCCAGCTTCCAAAATGTGAGACTCATGACCAGAACCAAAGAACTTTACTGGCTCTGACCTGTCACATGCCCTGTTCAAACCTATTAGACTATTTTCAGATTTCGAACTGTTCCTGCTTTGATTCTAGCTATTAACCTTCAACATGACTATGAGCCCCAGAACAAGACAGTTTAAATAAAAAAAAATCTTGTAGAAAAATTCTAAAACAGTGAACAATTAAAATGTCACTGTTTAAAAAAATCAAGTGCACTATTTTTTTTTTCTTTTACGTTAAAAAGGAACAGAAAAATGGCAAAAATTGTCGGGAGCTTTCTAACGAAGGGACATAAGCACCATGTTTATTACATGTGTTATTCTGTCATTCATGACCATTTATGACCCTGAATATTGAGAAAAAATTATTAAGTCAGGGTTTTCTGTCATTAAACTTCTCAGAGTCTAGATTTAATATTTCACAGTAGACTAGATGGTCAGTTAGACTGCAATCAGAAGTGTAAGCTTAATCTGGACCACATGGTGAGAGCCTGCCTTGGACCCTCAAGAGCAGCCCTCCACTCTTCCCACAGCACAGACTGCCTCCTTTACCTATTGTAAAGGTGACCTACAGAAGGTTTACAGTTATGTAAGTAAGGTAATGAGTACATTTCTTTTTCAACAGTGTCTCCCCCTCCCTCATTTTCTCCCACTTCCTACACCCCCCAGACCTTCTCTGCAAAGTTGTAAAGTTCATTTCCAACATAGTGTCTTGTGAGTATCGTTGTCCTACCATTTCTGTGATTCCCCTTCCCTTCCACAAAGCCTATCAACTTACATATAAGACAAAGGGTACAGAAATAAAAAACAGTGACAACAGGGCATAAACTAAAGGAAAAAAAAAGAAATAACTGTGAATGGTACATTATAAAAACCTATTGTTTCCATTTCTTGGAGTTCATTTTGATGTTCATTGCAGCTTTATCATAGCTAAGATATAGAACCAACCCAGATAGATAAATGGATGAAGAAAATGTGGTTTATTTATACAATGGAATTCTATGCTTCCATCAGAAAGAATGACACTGCCCCATTCCTAAGGAAATGGAAAGACTTGGAAAAAATTATATTAAGCAAACCAAGCCAGACCCAAAGAAACATAAGCTCTATGTTTTCCCCTATTTGTCTTAACTAGACTATGTCTATGATACTCTTAGCAGAGGACCACAATAGCTCAACAGCTAGGTACATATGACCCTTCTGTTTCTTAAAATCATAATTAAGAAGCAGTGGTTTTATGGCTGGTAACCGGAGCCTTTCTATTGACATTCTCTATCTACTAACCCCTCAGGTAAGCAACCCTGAGGCCAGCTTCTTTATAGCCACATTTATGTGTATCTTTTTATCATGAAGTAGTTCATAAATTCCCTGAGAATATTTCACACTTCTTTGTATCCCCAGTGCCTGTTCCATTATAAGCATTAAATAAATGTGATTTCATTGACTGAATGAACATATACATTACTGCTTTGTTACTAGGAGTAGCAGTAATCATAATAAATTCTAACAACAAAGGAAAAAGAACAGCCAGTGCTTGCTGCGTGAGAAGTAGTCCTCTGGTCAAGATGGTGCACGCTGATCTACCACTTACTAGAAATGTGGTCTTAGAAAAGTGATTCTAAGCTCTCAATACCCTGGATACTCTGTACAATGAGTAAAATAATAGTATGCATCATATAAGATTATTATAAGGAATGCTTTGAGTTCATATATACATTTTCAACGCTTATAATAATGTGTCGGGCAATGCTCAGTAAGTGCTAGGTAACACTGGCTATTTTTGACCAGGGACTGCTCTAAAGACTTGACATTAATTCTACTTAACCCTTAATACAACTACTTGTAGCAGAGGCCCTCAGTGTCCTTTCTGTCAGTGGCTAAGACAACAAGGTAAAAAACAGAAACTAGTCACAGTGGGTTCTTGTGTCTAAGGAGGCTGATTCAAGGCTTACTCCCTTTTTAAATTTTTTCTTTTGCTCCAGCTTAATCTCAGCCTCCTGGGAAGCTAGAATTACAGTCACGAGGCATCAGTGCCAGGCTCAAGGCTTGCTAATTCTATCACACAGTGGCAACTTTAGGCCAAGGACTCTTGGGCAGAATAAGCATTGCAAACTGAAGAAGAGCAGAGCATGGAGGCCACCCTCATTGCCTGGGACCATTACTGTGCTAAAGAGACAACATGAGTCTGGCAAAGGAAGAAGGAATACTGTGTGCCTGTTCCAAGCAAGCTGTGGGTCACATCAAGGATTCTGTCACATTAGTCTTGTCATTTAGTCATAAGACCTTATTTAACATGAAGGAGCCAAAGCTCAGGAAGATCTGTAACCTGCCCAGAGCTACACATTAGAGCCATTATTCAAAATGAGGGCTGGTTGGCTATTAAATAAAGCCAGTCCTAGAGATTTTCCCAAGTATGGTTTATCCTTCTCATATACTTATTATTATTCCTGCACTTGAAAACATGCTTACCCTAGTCCAAGACCGTTTCAAGCTCCTTATCTTTTGAAGAAAATCATTACACAAATCTGGAGAAACAAACGCAAAAATGGCACCTGATGACTAAGAGGTCAAATCTAAGACCATGGTCCATTCCTTCTTGTAGTTCACAGCCAAGTACTAAGGCAGACTCAGACACTGCCAAGTGAATGGACTGTCTTCTCATTTGCAATTGCTTTTCAAAAGTGAGTTACTATAGCAGAGGCTGAGATCTGAGGATCATGGTCTGAAGCCAGCCCAAGCAATAAAGTCCATGAGACTTTTATCTCCAATTAACCACCAAAAAGCCAGAAATAGAGGTCTGGCTCAACTAGTAGAGCACTAGCCTTGAGTGAAAAAGCCAAGCAAGAGCACAAGGCCCTGAATTCAACCCCAATACTGTTACACATATGGACACGTGCGTGCACATGCATAGACACACACACACACACACACACACACACACACACACACACACACAGCAGAATGTGCATAAGTGTGAATGGAATACTTGCTCCTGGATCTTCTTGCTTTCCTCAGCCTCAGAAAGTACCTTTTACATTTGGTCATACTGGAAGAATCTCATTGAGATTTATGTCTACACTGGTCTCAAAATAGGGGTTAAAGTCATCCAAAGAAGAAGAAGAAAGGGAAGAAAAGAGAAAAATGAATTCTTTTTTCTCCAGAATAGCATTCAAAAGCATTTGCTTTTGAAAAGCTCCCTATTTTTCATGTATGCTCCAAGGTCATGGGAGGGGAAGTGAGTGGCGGAGAAAGGTCAGTGCTCTCAGTATCTGCCAGATGATTTTCTATTTTACCAACTCACAGGGGTAGGACTCTCCTGGAGACACAGAAGGCTGGGTGGTGGGGAAGCCCTCTATTCCCATCTTTACTTTGCATTGACTTCTCCTTCTGGGCCCATGTAGGTGGGGTCCACAGTGTGGGTAATGCTGCCATGTAGGGCTTCACTTCCCTCTTCCTTTGTTGGTCCTTGGAAATTACCCTGACTTTCCTGAGTCTAATTGCATATTGACAGCGATGTCTATTATATTTGAACCAACACTTCTAGGAGCTAGGTACCCAGCTGTTTTTCACAATCTTTTGTCTCCTATATTTCCAGAAATGAAAAGTCTGTGCTGCTTTTAAAGTATCTCCCAGATAGGTTTGTCCACTCTGGCTCCAGACGGGGTAGGTCACTATCATGGTGAGAGCCCCTTCCTGTCCCCCTTCCTTTAGCTGTACACAACGCTACCTCTGGTCTTTGTCACCATCTTAAAATCACGTGCAAGCAGGTTATCCTTCTGTATAAAACGTCCTGTCTGCAGGGCAATGGTAGAACTTCCCCAGGAAGATGGGTTACAGTACCCATGATCTGCTCTAATTCACACCAGGAGCCCCACAGCTCTCAGCCTCACTGCTTAGCCACAGACTACTTCCTGTTCTGCAGGTCTGACTCTATATCCCTTTTGTTCTTCTCTCCTGACCCATGAAGCTTTCCTAGCCCAGAGCATTTTCTTCAGCTCTTTTCCCTGCCTAATAATCTCTCAGGTCTCTGCCTAGGTATCATTTCTTTCATTTCCTTCCCCATCAGTACTGTAGAATGGTCTTCAGCCATGTCTGACCCTGGCTGGCATCCTGTGCTCATCCCTGATAGAACATTTGTGTACACGAATGGATTGACTGCCTACTTCTCTCTCATTTGCAGGAGTTGAATTTTAAAACAAAATTTCATTAACAGAGTAATCTGTATGTAATCCTTAAAGAAATGAAGTAAAATTAATATTAAAGCTTAAGACCTGGAGCCAATGGCTTACATCCATAATTCTAGCTACTCAGGAAGATAAAGGTTCCAAGTCAATCAGCAAAAAGCAGGGCTGGAGGCATGGCTTCAGTGGTAGAGTGCTAGTTTAGCAAATGTGACATGTGGTCATTTTTATTGAGTCCATAAATTTCTCATTTGTAAAAAACATTGCTTCAAGGTTTAGAGGAATACTGTGCCTAAAAATAGCATCTTTCTATATTCAAATAAGCCATTCATAACTCAGCAGCCCTCGATTCTACCTAATTATGTTCTTCACAGCATAAGGCCTGTTCACTTGGCCTTGACTTCGTACACATTGTTCTGATTCCCACCGTTATCAGCATGTAGAATCCTGAAAGAATCCTTTGACAATTTTAATACATTAGAAGTAAGATTAGTCATTTACTGATTTAGCAAAAAGCACAAAGCAAAATGTGGCATGCCAAAATTTCTGTAAATGACTATTATAATGAAACATGTGTGTTTTGGAAAATGAGATTCACTAGCTACTAGCTACTGACTTGCTTTTGTTTAAAGATTTGGGATGAATGTCCAAAGACAAGAACATCATAATAGAAAACTTGTTTATCTCATCTTTTCCAGTGTCAAGGCAATTTCCCTCAATGGGGGTGCTGGATCTTATTCAGTGGAGATAGAATAAAGTTTCTTCCTATTATCTGACTTTGATATAGGACTGTGCAGATGTTCAGATCTGTGTGACCCAGCTCATTAATGGCAGGGTGGTCAAATGCTGAGTGAAGGAGATGGTCAGGAAATTTTCTGAATCTAATTGCTAATTATAACACAATGTTTCTATTCTGCTAATAGGTGCAAGTATTACAAAGAATAAATCAAGGATTTAACAGAGTAAATACTTCATAGATGAACTTCTATAGAAACATTCTTGTACTGAAAACAGAAAAATCTCAAGAGAATATCATTAGTTTAAAATATGATAAATTGATGCCCGTATACTGTAAGTTTGGAAGAGAAGTATGTTTCTTTATGGGGATATACCCCATAAAGTTCCCACCCAGGAGCTTCTCAGAATTAGTAAAAATGCTGGCTATCACTTTGGACAGGTGAGGTTAAATGACATTTCTCTTACTTGTACTGCTGGTGATCCTTAGTGCTTCTGGTTTTGGCCATGAATCTCTCTGCCAACTTCTCCAGGTTTCGAGAATATTCAGTCTCAATTTCGGCTTTTTTCCGGAAGAAATCTTGCAGGTCCTGGAGGAGCTGAACTCTCATCTCCGTCTGTTGTTCAAGGCATTTTTGCTGTTCTACCAGTTGAGCTCGAATTTCTAAGGAAAAAATGAGAACACAAGTGATGAGTTCATGACCATCATGCAGATGTGTGGTATGTCCGAGACACAAGCAATGAACCCCAATACATATTTCACTCTTGTGTTTGACCTTCATGAGAGCGCTGTGTGTCCAGCTGTCCATCTGACTAAACAAATACTTTCCACTCCTCTTCTGTGTTCAACATTTTGGGCTGGCCTATATGCTGGCTAAGAGAACATTGATCTCTCCTTGGCTAAGGTTATGTTACAGGAAATGCTGTTTCTAGAGGGTGCTGGGCAGAGACAAGGAAGCATTTCCTACTGGATTCCCTACCTCTGGATTGAAGGATCCTCTTAGTACTCTTAACTGAAGTGTGTTGAACACCAGAGTGGACACATTAGCATAAGCTTTGAACTATCATGAACAGCATCTGGTTTTTAGTCATTCAAAATAAGTGTTAGTCTAATACAGTACTCTAATCAGCATGACTGCCAAACTCTTTGAAAAATGAAGAGCTATTTTTGTTTCATAAAGAAAAAAATAATCAAGGGTGCGGGTATTTCTCATTCAGGAATTCCAGGAAGTCTATTGAGATGAAGTAATTTTTAGCACATCTTGCAGCGCGAACAAAGAATAAATCAGTCATCTTAGGCTATCAACTACTTTTCTCTATGTGATTGTGTTGAAGCTGTGTTAGCGCCAAATTGGAAATCAATATGGCCAAGTGTACGAATCTCAAATTTCAGCAAAGGGATACACAAAAAAGTCCATGGGATTTCTTTTAAAGTGTTTTTTATTTGCTTCTGCTGGGATTTTAAGAATGGAGGAGTTCTGAGAAGAATTGTGTTTAAACAATTTCAATGTCTAGAAAAATCATGGAGACTTATTTTCCTACCAAGAATTGTGTGTTCCTTAGATTCTTTGACAGTCTATTAAAGCCCTTCCTATTAATTCTTTTAGAACATTATCGATCTGGATTTTTCCCCCCACACTCAAGGTTCATTTTCATTTTGTTGAAAAATTATTTTACTCTCATTCTGCATTATTCTGGGTCTCAGGCTCGGAGATAAAATGCTTGGCCGGATGTAGCTCCCTGGGGCCAACAAACCTGGATCTGCTAATACTAATACACTGTAATCAGTGCAAAAGAGGGTATGGAAAGAAGAGAAGAAACGTGCCCAGATTGGGAGAATCTGTAAGAACACCCTGAACAATAAGTAGGTTACGAAACACACAAGTGTAACCAAGAGAATGTAAAAGTACCTCCACAGAATGGAAGATAACATTTGCAAATCATTTATCTGACAAGGAATGTGTATGTAGATTACAGGATGAACTCTTGCAATTGAATAATCAAAACACTAAAAAAAAAAAAAAAAGTGAACCAAGGATCCCAGTAGCTGTTTCTTCCAACAAAAGTACTCAACATCCTTAGCCATTGGAAGGATCAAATGGGTAGCACAAAGAGACAGCACTTCCACTCACAAGGATAGTTACAATAGCAACGGTAATAAATAGGTGCTGGGGAGGAGGTAGAGAGCTTGGACAGCCCCATATCACTGTTGGCAGAAATTAAAAGACATGTCCCATTGGAAAACACAGTGGCAGTTCCTCAAAAGGATAAACATGGAGTTGTCAGATGATCCAATTATTCTATATCTATGGAATCTAGGAAAAATGAAAATGTGTTTTCATACAAAAAACACAGATTCTTCATAATAGAAACAGCCCAATATTTACCAGTTAACAAACAGGTATACAAATGTGGTTGGTTCAGGCATATAATGAAACATTGTTTAACCATAAAGAAGGATGGTTTCACTGCGGGTGAACCTTTGAAACATAATAGTGATTGAACCCATCTCAAAAGATGGTGCAATCTGATTCCATATACTTGAATGTCCAGAGTAGAGAAATTCATAGAGACAGAAAGTTGATTTGTGTTGTCTAGGGTTAGGGGACTTGGAAGAAAAAGGAAGGAAGGAAGGTTGGCATAGGATTTCTTTGGGGGCTGATGAAAATGATCTGAAAGTGATGATGACCAGGCACTGGTGACTCATGCCTATAAGTCTAGCTACTCAAGAGGCTGAGATCTAAGGACTCTGGTTCAAAATCAGCCAGGCCAGGAAAGTCCATGAGACTCTTATCTCCAACTAACAATCGTAAAGCCCAGAAGTGGAGGTGCAGCTCAAGTTATAGAGTACCAGCCTTAAGTGTAAAAGCCAAGCAAGAGCAGGAGGCTGGCCCTGAATTCAAGCCCTGGAACTGGCATATCGATCATGTACACACACACAGAGAGAAAAGACTCAAGACAATGGTTGAAAAACACTCTAAATATTCTGAAAACCATTGGGTTTGTAAATTATACCTAAAAATAGCCATTACATGTTTTTCCAAAAGATAGTCATACCACAATTCCAAGAAATTTCAATTGTTCTCAGGGCTGATAAAAGTGATGATAAGCTCACAGTTTCAGGCCTAGTTATTTTATTTTTGTCAAGTTAGTGAATATTTTGATAAGCTCCATAAAATGACCTATATAAAAGAACTTGCCCCAGCCTTTTTATTTTGTTCAGAATTTATCTATCAACCAGATTGTGAATTTACTTACTGGCTGCACCATCAGCATGTTAATTGCTACAGTTTCGAATGGCATAGGACAACTCTATTTAATAGAATATTAGATAGGTCTTGTCAACAGGACTCCCTTGTAACTGCATAAAATAGAGCAAACTTTTAGGCAGAAAAATATTATCTCTGAGCAGGCTCTAGGCAGTCATTATTTAAATCTAGGTCAGAACTTACTAAATAATTGTAATGATTGTTTTAATAGGGGCTAAAATTCACTGTTTTCTAAAAAAAAAAAAAAAAGCCTCACTTCTGATCTACCAGAGGATAACAAACAGAAAGAATCAACATCAATAATCAAACAAGAACAGCACACAAGAACAGTATGCTTCCAAATGACTGCAATTAATTTGTGAAAAAATAGAAAAAACTGAAATGGTTCATCTAAGCTACAAAATCTGACTAATGTGTACCAAATAAAATTGTGCAGAAATGGATAATTCTTAAAATAAATGTATGCAAGACTATAGACTGAGATATGATATATGGATATGGATATGATATATATGATATGTATATGTAAAAAATATATATATATATATGGAAAGGTTGATCCAGACTTGTTTTTCTTTTTGTCCTCCATGACACTGAATGATTAGAACTAGGGCACAAAGGTGATGAGCTGGTGTGATGCTCATGGTTACCTAGAAAATAACACTGGCTCTAAAGCATCACAGATTAGCTCAGTTGTTTTTCATTTTCTCACTTGGTCACTTTTCCCTTACATCAAAAGCATTTACATTCTTTAAGATGTGTTAGTACCTTTTTCTCAAAGGAGATAAGGGATTTTCCTTGAACAACAGAATAACAATTTAGCCAGGTATAGTGGCTTAAATCAGTAATCTTAGCTAGGTTCAGGCTAGCTCAGATTAAAAGCTCATAAAACACTAACCCAACCAATGGTTGGGCATGGTGCTTGTAAACTCAGCTACCCAGAGAAAAACAAATAGGAGAATTGAAATCCAGGACAATCTAGACACAAAAGTGAGATCCTATCTCAAAAATAACTGACACAGAAAAGGCTTGTGAAGTGGTTCAGGTGGTCGAATTACTGTCTAGCAAGTGTAAGAGGCCTTGAGTTCAAACTGTAGTACTACAAAACAACAAGAACAACAACAGCAACAATTCCCGACCCAATGAGACTGACTGGTCTCACTGATTATTCACATGCTCATTTATCATGTGAATATTTATACAACCTGGTAACTGCTAGTTAGCTAAACACCAGGTGCAAATTTTGTGAAATAAGCTCTTTAGGTTAAAGATGTAGAGCAGAAAAAAAAATCCATAAAAGCCAAGCTTTCATTTTTTGTAGGTGAATGAACTGAATAAGCAAAGGCCCATTTCTCTACTTGACTAGAAATCTGAAAGATTTATGCTTCTCTTATATTCTGCACACAAATTAAGTAACAGCAGGATGCACTCAGGTTGCAGTCACAGAGTCCCTATTGTGAGTCACATGGCATAGGACAAGTTATATAACCTCTCAAAGTTTCCTCATGTAAAAGAATTATTTCCATCCCAAAATGTTATGGTGACAATTACATTTGATGATAAAATGCTGGGGTACACACTTATAATCCCAGCTACTCAGGAAGTGGAGGCAGGATGATCTCAAGTTCAAAATCAGTACAGGCAAAGGTAACTTGAGTCCCTATTTCAAAAACAAAACAAAACAAAAACCCAAAAGGGCTTGACTCAAGTGTGTGACTTGTGTGTGACTCAAGTAGGAGAATATTTGCCTAGGTGCTAGGGTTTAGTCTGTAACAAAACCCCCAAAAAGCATTAAAATCACCAAAAAAGCTGGGTGCCAGTCGTTCATGCTTATGTCCTAGCTATTCAGAGGCTGGGACCTGGAGATTCCCAGTTTGAAGCGAGCCCAAGCAGAAAAGTCTGAGATTCCATCTCCAATTAACCAGTAAAATACCAGATTGGAGTAAAATACCAGACCTGGCTTAAGTGGTAGAGCCTGAGAGGAAGGAAGAAAGGAAAGAAGGAAAAAAGAAAGGAATGAAGGAAGGAAGGAAAAAAGGAAGGAAGGAAGGAAGGAACAGAAGGAAAGAAGAGAAGGCCTACCAAAAAATCAATCAGTCAATCTGATGACGCCATTTGATGACATAAACACAGCACTTGGCATCTGTACAGCTATGAGACAGATGGCCATATTGTTAGTAATACCAACAGGCTGTCATTAGAAAACATTCTGAGTGTTTCCTTGAGCCCTACCCTCAGTGAGGAGCCCAGGCAGCACAAATAGATAATGAGAGCTAGTGGCCTTTGGAGCCTGTGGGGAGGAATAGGAAAGCAATGAGGAGTGTGGAGAGGGAGGAAGCATCCATCTTTGGCAGAGGGTCAAGCACTAAGAAAGTGATCCTGAGATTGACTTCTCAGAACTTTGCTGCCAGACTTGTAGGAGAAGGGCGAGCACTTCAGGCTCAAGTTGGGCAGCTGCTGGTACATCTCAGTTGCTGAGTTCTACCTCTGGGCCGTGACTGATGTACTCCTGAGCTAAGTCAGAAAAGACGCATGTGGCATGATAAAGTGCGAGATCTGATGTCACTGATGGCTTCCCCAAACAACTAGCTCAATGATAAAACTACGTGGACTCCTTACTAAAGTATTTGGTCCAAGCTGGATGTTTTGATTTGTGGTTTTATAGCACTAGAACATTCTCAGTAAATTCCAAAGTAAATCTTTTCATGGGATAATTTTTGGTAATTTTGCTCTGAACAATTCAGAGCAAGGAAGATATAGATATGGATACACATTTACATTTCAGAAAGTAAATAAATGAAAAATACCAAACATCCTGTATCTCATGAAATAGTTTTCTTCTTCAGTGTAGGTTCCTTATTTAAATGATGAATTACTGGGCTAAATAAACTGCCACCAATCAACAAAACCCAACTCTCACGGAAATGAATAGGATCTATGTTTTCTTCTTAGCCTCCTATTATTTTAAATTATTTATGAATCATTTGCTTCTGCCTTCTGGTGTGGAACTGATGATTACTGTTTTTCCATTTAATTTGTTATGGGAGGGAGGGGTAGAAACTGATTTTAAACTATAGAGAAATCTAAAGAACTGCTCTACCCAACATCTAGCCACAAATCAAACTGACTACTTGAAATATGGCTAGTATAAACAGAGAGGGGTGTGTATAAAACATACAGTAAATTCTAAAGTCTTAGTGTGATTTTTGTTTGGAGGGGGGGTCTGGTTGTGGGGCCTGAACTCTGGGTTTGGGCACTGTCCCTCAACTCTTCAGCTCAAGGCTAGGGCTCTACCACTTGAGCCACAGCACCACTTCGAGCTTTTTTCTTTTTGCTTATGTGGTGTTGAGGAATCAAACCCAGGGCCTCATGCATGCAAGGCAAGCGCTCTATCACTGAGCCACCTTCCCAGCTCCTTAGTGTGATTTTTTAAAAGTATAAAATGCCTCAATAATTTTTATATTAATTAGTGTTGAAATTATAAGATATACTGTATTGTGCAAAATACAGTGAATTTCATCTGACACTAATTTCTTCTTACTTTTCAAAATGTAACCACTGGAAACTAATATTGCCTGTCTTATCGGCCAGTGCTTCTCCAGATCATAAGAGAATGAGCAAGTAAATTTCTCATCAGTGAAATCTGGAACATGGAGTTCCTATGAGAACGGGTTTTTTAAAGAATTTAGTACAGAATACAAAGGATTAGCACACTAATACTAGTGAGGAGAGGTGTGACACAAAGAGGAACTATGCCTACAGAATTCACATTTCTGCAACTGCAAAATAGTCACTAATAGCTGTTGTGTCCCCTTCCAAATACAATGGAAGGTTTTGATGAGATTATAACAAAATACTTCCCTTTCACTTAAAGTACTGTGTTACCTTCTCCATCGCTGACAAAACCCTTGAGAAAAGCCACCTAAAGGGGACAGGCATATTTTGCATGGAGTTCAGAGGTTTCAATCCAGTCTCCTGACCTCATTATTATGGGCCTGTGTTGAGACAGAACATCATGGCTGGAAGCACATGGTGAACTGATGTTGCCAGCCTCATAAAGAGAGGAGGAGAAGAGACCTGGGAAGAGATATAACCTTCAAAGGTATGCTCCAATGACCTAGTCTTTCCAGCTAGGCCTTATGAGCTATTAGGAAATAGCTTATTAACTATAGGTCCATCCATTGATGAAGTTAGAGCTATCACTACTGAAGTGTACTACTAGCTGGGGACCAAGTCTTCAACTCATGAGCCTTTTCAGGTTATACTTCACACATAAACCAGTATGTAGGCCAATTATCAGGGAAAGTGTCATGAACGAAAGAATGGGAGAGGGGCTGGGAAGGTGGCTCAGTGGTACAGCGCTTGCCTTGCAGGCATGAGGCCCTGGGTTCGATTCCTCAGCACCACATAAACAAAAAGAAAAAAGCTGGAAGTGGCGCTGTGGCTCAAGTGGGTGAGTGCTAGCCTTGAGCTGAAGAGCTGAGGGACAGCGCCCAGGCCCAGAGTTCAGGCCCCACGACTGGACCTCCCCAAAAAACAAAACAAAACAAAAGACATAAGTTCTAAATTGGATTATAAAGACTCCACAGAACACAGGTCTTTCAGAGAAGAAAAGATCACTGCCAACTACAGGATGACTCTACACTAAGAGGCAGGAATATGAAGTCTGTGCAACTTTGGGGAATAGAAATATAGCTCATTAGTGGCGCTGTATAGCTCAAAGTGGAAGAGTTCTAGCCTTGAGGGAAAAGGCTCAGTGACAGCACCCAGGCCACATTCAAGCCCCATGACCAAGAAGGAAGGCAGGAAGGAAAGAAGAAGAGAGGGAGGGAGGAGGGAGACAGAGAAAAAAAAGAAAGAAAGGAAGGAAGGAAGGAAGGAAAGAAAGGAAAGAAAGAAAGAGAGACAGAGGGAGGAAGAAAGAGAGGAAGGAAGGACGGAAGGAAGGAAGGAAGGAAGAAAGGAAGGAAAAGAAAAAGGAAAAGGAAAGAACCTGGTCCAGAGATTTAGAATCTAGGAAAGCAAGACTAGAGTGGCTGCAATGAAAGTGACTTTTCTGGCCATTGTGTCCGGAAAAGTATGTTTAAGTATGTTTCTCTTGCGTCCTTTTTCACTTTTGATTATGGTATCATCAACAATTTAGATGTATGTGAAATTATGATGCTTCCACCCAAATTCAAAGCCACAGATGCATTGTAGCACTCTAGAGATAATTAGTATATCTGGAGAGTTGGGAGGAAAATCCTCTTTGTGATTAAAGAAGGGCAAGAATCTGTCCTCTTAGTACAGATAATCCTCAATATCAGTTCATTTCACAAAGAATCTGATACTTACAGAAAGGCTAGGTTCATTTTTCTATCCAAGTCTTCATTCTAACACCCTCGCTTGGAATTATATTAAGCACACTATTACTTTACTGTAGAGACACTGGTTTTTCAAAGCTTTTGAAACTAAATCTTATTTTTTGAGCTGGTTTTTATTTTCAGATAATGTATGGAAAATAAACTTACATTTTTATTTCTTTCTTTCTTGCCTGGCACTGGTGCATCACACTTGTAATCCTAGCTATTCAAGAGATTTGAGGGGTACCGTTCAAGACCAGTGCAGGCAGGAAAATCCAGGAGACTCTTAGCTCCAATAAATCACCAAAAAGACACAAGTGAAACTATGATAGAATGACCAGCATTGAGTGAAAAAGCTAAGGGAGAGTGCTCATGGTTTGAGTTCAAGCTCCAGTATTGGCACAATAAATAAATAAATAAATAAATGACAGTTAATTAAGGCAACAATTATAGTTTAACTAGAAAGGTTGGCTTCAGGAAGCGCAGAACTGAATGATCCACTCTGCTGCTGTTATTTAAAATGCACTAGAGGTAGAGTTTCATTAACTTCCCCATCATTAAGCAAGGACATTTAAGACCTGATTAGTAGATTGATTTTCACTATGAGAAAAAGATAGTGTGTGGAAATCATTGATCTCCACAGGCATACAAAGATTTATATTCCTGATGACCACATTGCTGTTCTCTAAACATTGACTTTCTTGATGTAATTCAACAGAAAGTCTCTTGGAACACACACAATTGCCTTTACATGTTTCTAAGTTTTCAGAATGGAAACCTCTAAAACTACTTCAAATCTTTTGTCTTGAATTAATTGCAAAGTGAGTTTTATCCACTTAGAGCTATTTCCTGTATTGCAGTAATTACCAGTATAAAGTGTCTCGTAGAAAGCAGCTGAGACTCCCTAGCAATTTCCCATTAAAATATAACCACAGAATATTAACTTAGCTCCTACTATGTTCTAGGTCTATCTCATTTTAGTCTAACAGCAATCCTATCATGTGGCACCTCCCTTATAGAGATGATATTGAAACAGAGAAAGGCTAAGAATTGTTCAAAACCATATAATATTAAGTAGTGGAGCTTGGATTCCCATCCCAGTGTATCTGACTCTAAAGTTCACAATATAAAATTATAATGGCCCACAATCACACGTAGTCTAATTGTAATTACACCAAACAAACTGAAGTGACCCACAATTAGACTTCTAGATACTTTATTAAAAAATGTTTAAAATACAAAACCAGACCCTGATGACTCATGCCTGTAATCTTAGCCACTTAGTAGGCTGAGATCTAAGGCTGAAGCCAGCCAGGAAAGGAAAGTCCACGAGATACTTTTACTCAATTAACTAGCAAAAAGCTGTAAGAGGTATGGCTCATGTGGTAGGAGCATCAGCCTTGAGTGGAAAAGGCCAAGGCCATAAATTTAAGCTCCAGTACTGGTACAAAATAAAATTAAATTAAAATGAATAAAAATTAGCATGTTTAGCTGGTAATTACAGAGTTCGTGCATCAAATAAGAATTTAAGTGTGAGGAAGCCCAGGTAGCAGACTACTGTCACCCATCTGATAAGAATTATTGAATATCTTCCAGGTTCTGGGCCCTAGAGAGAGAGAGATACCACCTCCCAACCCAGTTTAGAAACATATCTGCCTTCCCAGACTTCTAGACTGGCTTCTGATCTACTGCCACAAAGACATGTGACTATCATTTTCATAACTATCACAATCTGCAAAGCAGGATAAAATGAGCCCTACATGAACACGTGGAGAAAGTACTGAAAACTCATGAGAGAAATGATAAATTCTGCTTTTGTATAACACACAAGGCTCTCAAGTGACATTTGACCCAGCAGCTAAATAAGAAGTTTAGCCACTTGGGGTTGTGTTTGGAAAAGGAATAGGGAAAGGAACTAGCTCAGGCAAAAAAACCAGACTCATTGTCTGGATTGCTCACAGTGTTATAAAGATGGCAATTTGCTCTGGATTGTAGGATAGGAAGGTAAGCAGACTGGGTCAACTATCAAGAGATTGAAAAATAAACATTCAAACCAGGTCCCAGTGAAGGGGCTC
Source organism: Dipodomys ordii (assembly GCF_000151885.1). Classification (NCBI taxonomy): domain Eukaryota; kingdom Metazoa; phylum Chordata; class Mammalia; order Rodentia; family Heteromyidae; genus Dipodomys; species Dipodomys ordii. The sequence goes on along the minus strand of NW_012267219.1, from coordinate 6,853,542 downwards.
ACACCTGTAGTCCTAGCTACTCGGAGGGCTGAGATCTGATGTTCAAGGTTCAAAGCTAGCCCAGGCAGGAAAGTTCCTTAGACTCTTTTCTCCAACTAACCAGCAGAGTCAGAAAGGAAGCTGTGGTTCAAGAGGTAGAACAACAGCCTTGAACAAGTGCTCAGGCCCTGAGTCCAAGTCTCAGTATTGGCACATTTTTTTTCTAAAATGATAAGAAATATTATCTTGATTTAGCTCTTCATCTACTTCTAGGGGAGCTATTTATTCAATAAGTTAGAAACAAATATATATTCTTCACATTTAGAGAGGAAAGCTAGAGAAATATATTTGAATAGAATTGTCATGATATAATATTTCCTGTCAAATTTCAGATAATAGATTCTTATCATTGTTTTATGCTGATTTAGAGAAGTAAAGGCAGTGTCGGCTGTACTCAATACAATACTGAGGATATGGAATGGAAGGCTTTATAAAAACCATAGTATGATCAAAACTGCCTTCTATTTCAATATAATTAGGTTTAATTTTTGAGTTAAAAATGGCTTAAGATTACAAACAAATTTGAGCACTGATCCTCTACCTTTCCTGTTTATTTTATAATTTATTCCAGTTGTGATTTTTTTTTTGGGGGGGGGTCCGGTTGTGGGGCCTGAACTCTGGGCCTGGGCGCTGTCCCTCAGCTCTTCAGCTCAAGGCTAGCACTCTACCACTTGAGCCACAACGCCACTTCCAGCTTTTTTCTTTTTGCTTATGTGGTGCTGAGGAATCGAACCCAGGCTCTCATGTATGCAAAGCAAGTGCTCTACCACTGAACCAACTTCCCAGCCTCAGTTGCGATTTTTTTATTGTTGTTGGACAGGGTCTTGCTCTGTAGCCGATAGAGTTCTTCCTGACTCAGTCTTCTGACTGCTGAGTTACAGGAAAGTATCACCTCAATTAGTTTGGTAAGAGTTACTTAGAGAAGATGCCCTTCCTGAAATGCACAAATCCATTGTATCACAAAGCCTTTGCAACAAAATAACGTTTAAAAACTACTAAACTGAAAATGATAGCATTCCCTAACCCTGTACCTCTGCTTCTTCATATACTTTGAGAAATTCTTAAATTTAGCAGGATTGCTTCTGCTATATTATCTTTTTAGATAGCTGGATACAAGGGGAAAAGACTGATCTTTTCAATGTGATCAGCTGCATAAATAGGTCTCAATGAACTGCTGGAGAAATAATGCCTTCCTCTATCCATCTAAACCCTTAGTACAGGACAGCTCTCCCCACATCCCCCTAATTATGTATCTATAGTATCAACATTGCCTCTGTAGTCAAGCTCTCCTCCCTAGCTCTCCTCCAACTTTGAGAGAAAAAGCTAAATGGCAGCTCCCAGTACATGCACCCCCCACATGATAAATGAAGAAAATAAAAATAAAAGAACTCACGAGAACAAGAAAAAATAGGAAGAAGAACACATCAGAAAGACTCTGTAGGGAAAGCAAACAGGTTCAGAAATGAGAAAAATATTGAGGAAGTGAGAGGTGTGTCAGGAAGTCACCAAATTGATGGCTACCCCAGGAGACTTTCAGAGAGCTTTGGTTTAACCAAGCTCTTTGATTTTGAAAGAGGACATTTTGCTTTTCACCAATTCCAAGTATCAAGTTTTAGGCGAGGATCAGTGTGAGACTAACTTTCAAGGTTAAACATAAAGTACAATTTCTCTTCTCGTAGAATGAGAGTGTTGATTGGTTGTTAACCACCTCACCCTGCCCTCTAGAAATCTAGAGACAATCAACATCCATCCTGAACATAGGACTTCCATTTTATGGAGTCTGCCATAAGGTTCTTTTGAGCCCTCATTCTGAAGTAGCTCTCAGACCAGACAGAAATTCTTTGTATTCATTTTGTTTTCATGGCTGGGTTGTCAATGGGGCTACACTGGCTTCTCCATTATCCTGGCACCTGAGAGGCAGGAGAGGCCATTAAACACCGGCAGAGGCCAACAGAATACTTCTTTTCCTCACTCTCTTCTCTGGGACCAATTCAGTAATGCCAAAAGCCTTCCACAGGGGCCCCCAGTACAGTTCAATCCCTTTGAAGTTTCGATGTTTCTAGCAGGAAGCCACACAACTCACAGGCACAGCTGATGTTCTCTTGGCTGTTGGTATTGAGAAAGCCATCTGAATGGATGGCAGAGAGCCTGCTGCTCCTCCATTGGATGCTTCCCTAGGCTCAGGTGCCAAGTAACCAGGAGCTTAGGCAAGCCCAAGCAGTCTGCAGGGCACATCAGGCCCTGTCTCCTAGGCCAGGGCTCTCCCGTTGCCAGCGCAGGATGAATGCATTTTTCTCCTTAGCTCTGGTTACATAGTTGGCTGGCTGGGAGTCTCCCAAAGGCAGAACACTGCCTAAAGTTACACTGTTTGGTAGTCTCTTGTGGGAGGGTCTCAGAAGTTTTAGGGAGCTTGATGTGCAGATACCAACTTTGATATATTTATTTTAAACTGACAGTGAAAAGCCAGGACTTGGGATTTTTGAGTAACGTCTCCAAAATTTTTACACATCAAGCAACTAATTAAAACAATCCTAGCTACTCAGGAGGCTTAGATCTGAGGACTGAAGTTCAAAGCCAACCCTGGCAGAAAAATCTGTGATACTCTTCTCTCTAATTAACCAGCAAAAAGCCAGATATCAAGTGTGGCTCAAGTGGTAGAGCACCAATCTTGAGCAAAAACGTTAAGGGACGGTACCCTGGTCCTGAGTTCAAACCCCAGTATTGGTGTGCATGCATGTGGGCAGACACACACACACACACACACACACACAAATATTGTGAAATGGTTCATTTCACTGAGTGGCTATTTTACAGATGCCTTGATAAGTAATTTTTCAGCTCTTATTTTTGTGAGTTCTACTACACTGTAGATTTTATTTACAAGTCATGATTGTGCCTATGAGTATACTCATTCTCTCCATCATTCATGCAAACACACTCTTCATAGGAAATTAAAAAGTAAGAAAGGGTAGGGAAAGTATCACCCATCCAGATGACATAGCTGTATCAATGGCATAACTACTTCCTGTGGTTTAAAAAATATGAATGGTTCTTTGTTGAAAATTAATATTTTATTGTTATCAAGGAGATGCATACATTATAAATAGAAACAACAGAAGAAGATGCATTTGGTTTTCCATCACCGCCAAGAGATTAATACTTGTACCATTTTCTTACCTATCTTTCCAAATATTTTTCTAGATTAAACCATCTGTGGTTAATGCCACATGGGTCTATGCAGAGGTGTTTGAGGGCACTAGTAATCACTATCACTGGTCCCTCCTAAGGGCTATGCTCCTCATCAGCTTACCTCTAATCCTTACAACATACATTTCAGAAGTGGAGCTGTGGCTCAAGTGGTAGAGCACTGGCCTTGAACAACAACAACAAGGCTCAGGGATAGTACCCAGCCCCTGAGTTCAAGCCCCGGGGTCAGCACACACACACACACACACACACACACACACACACACACACACACACGTCAAAACATACATTTCCAGGTGAATACAGCCACTATACTCAACAAATAATCACTGATGAGCTATTTGGGAGGTGTAATTTGAAGAGGAAAAGCCACTTTATGCCTCAGTATATGCCACAGTATATTACTTCAGGGGTCTTACAAATCCTGTGTCTCAGGCTACTAGGAATCCATAGGCTGATGAAACCTCAGGTTAATGGGAGTCTTAGGACACTAGAAATCCATAATCATGCCTGTATAACAGTCCCAAGTTTGTTTCAAAAGGCCTGAGTGACCTAGGGCAGGTTATTGATCCTCTTCAGACCTCAAACTACTTCACCCATAAAAGCAGATGGCAATATTTTTCCTGTGAAGTAACATAAAAGTGTTAATGTATGAACAATTCATATGAGGGGAGGGAAGGAAAGGAAAAATGGGGAGGGAGAAAAGGGGAGTGGAGGAAAGAAAAGGAAGGAATTAACCAGCAAAGAGCAACTAGAAGTGGAAGAGTGGAAGGAAGGAAGGAAGGAAGAAAGGAAGGAAGGAAGGAAGAAAGGAAAAGAGGAAAAAAGGAAGAAGGGGAGGTATACTTAGACTTAGACTATTCAAATTAAATTTTTCCATTGAAATGTAAGCTACTTAATAACTAATGACAACTATCAAAGCATCACTATAGCAAAATTGGAGTAATATAAATTAAATCCAGCACTATTCAATTGTACATGAATTACTTCATCCAATCTTTCATACCAATCATTTCAATTTTATATATTAGTAAATGAGGGCAAAAAAAAAGAGGTTAAGACTTGCAGCTAGGCAAGTCTTTTCCCTACATGAAAAAGAGTCTGCATCCTTTTCACTGCCAACAGTGCCAGTTCCAGCCCACCCCAGATACATTCTATTTCCTCAGCAACTTTTGCAGTTTCCAATTATATAATTTTCTTTGTGACACAAATAAACGTAGAAGATCACATTGAAGCTATTCTACAAACCTGTTGATTAGGAGAAGGAAATGAATTTGTGTATTTCAGCAATGCTATATTTAGGTAATGCCAGGTGATTTCCTAAGAAAATTTTATAAGGCTTTACAATTCTTTCAAATGCTGGATGTAACTATTTGAAAGAAGATTCCTCCCTCTTCCCCATGAAAGGTCTTGAAATATTATCTCTCTTCTTTAAAAAAAAATGACTTTCTAACGGAAAATTTCAGTTTCTAGGAATATTTTAAAAGAATAATTATGCCATAGAGATAAAATTCTCAAGTACAACACATTCACATTTAAAAGAAATTCATTTGGAAGGTCAAGGGGAAGGGAGGGCGGAAGAATAAAGAAAAGAAGCGTGGAAGAATGCAGTCATAATATTCAGTGTGCATTTGGGAAAATGGAAGCAGGTAATAGGAGAGGATGGGGGGATTGGGAGATGGGAAAGAACAATGGAGATAGTGACATTCAAGATGCATTTTACTCATAAATTGACATGTTGAACCAAAATCCCCTTGCACAACTGCTTACTTAATAAAGTTTGTTTTTTTAAAAATAAGAGAAATGTATTCTTTTGTGAATAGCATGTTCTGTCATGGTTCCTCCCCCAACCAGCTAATTCTGCAGCATTAAATGTTACATGTCATAGACAGTGGTCTATAATAAAACCTCCCATGAGGTTTTATTGTCCTTCCAACGCAGCACATCCAGGGTTGGAGATGTGGTTCAGTTGCTAGAGTGCTAGCCAATGAATGAAAATGTCAGGTACTGAGTTCAAGTCCCAATTGGACAAAAAAAAAAAGACATAACCAAACCTTCACATCCAAGTGACATAACGTGCCTTGACTTCACTCAAATATCCACACAAGGTTGCACAAGAACAGAGAATAAGGGCTATACGTTTAGGCTACATATATAATTTACAATTCCTTAGTAGCCACATTAAAGAAAGTAACAGATGAAATGTACTATAGTTTTGACATATGATCAATATTAAATGTGAATAATGAGAGACTTCACAATCATATCTTGTAACAAGTCTTGAAATTCTGCTTTGCTTTTGTATCCTTTCAGCAAGTCTCAGCTTTTAAGTCTGGTATAGCCATTCATACTAGTGGCTGCCATACTGGTTCTATGGAGGACTTTTAGAGTATAATGAGGACTAGAAAATCACCTCGTTCATTGTCTCCAGTCACCTAAGCATAATCAAGGAGGACAAAGTACAACTGCTTGTTAATTCCACATTATTTAAGAGGCATATAGTCTTTTAATATAAAAGTTTCTCTTGATTAGAATTTAAATAGCAGCCCAGAGTATAAACAAAAATCATGTTCACTAGGAAATACAAGACAGCTACCCAAATCCCAGCACTGTGCAGTTTGAAAAGGAGTATTAAGGAGTTGGAGGCATGGCTCAGGCAGTAGAGTGCCAAGTTCGAGTCCTGGTGTCAGATTAAATATTACTGCGTAATTCTGTAATAGAAAAAAAAGGGATTACACACAGATAGCACTAAATGATTTTCAATACCTAAATAACAAGTGCAACAACCTCCACACATGTGGATATCCAACGGGGGTCTCACAAAGGGAAAGAATGTGGGAAGAGCATGACAAATGGATTTGAACTTCTGAACTGCAGTGACAAAAACTAAAGTTCATGTTACTTTATTCCCTCCTGTCCTCTTCCCGCCCTCCTGCCTCACTTGATTGAGACCCCTTTTATCTGGAAGATGTCATCAATCACTTTTCTAAAACATGCTCAGAGAATTTCCTTAGCATGAGATCCTGGGTTCAATTACAAAGAAACCCTCTAGCCCACAATCATCATTTACTTATTGTACCACTAGGGTATTTTTAAAACTCTTTGACATTAGTGGCTGGCTGCATCTATTTACTGGCTAACTAGCTGCTTCTCCTCTTGGAATGGAAGCTCTAGGATATACAAGTTGTTTACTTATTGCAGCTCTAAGGGAGTTTTGCCTCTCCCAGTTACTAGAATATACTGATGTTCCTTGGTCATAGATTGAAGAGCACTCTGGTCTCCATACTGACACATTAACTCCTCTTTCATTTGCCCCTCTGCATCTCTTCTAAGGATAGCAGTGGTATAATCATTGGAAGCACCCAGGTAAGTCATATCATCTGTTTATTTCAAGATCCTTAATCACATCGGCATATGAGTCATTCTGGAGATGATATAAACATCCTTGGGAGAGGGGTGGTATTCAATTTAGCACAGGTTAGTGAGTACAGTTGAGAAAAGAAAACAGAGTGAGTCATAAGAGGATTTCCATCTGAAAAAATAACATAGGAAAGATCATTCTGGTGGCAGAATGACTGAAGGAAAGTCAGACCGGAGGCAGGGAGAGCAATAAAGAAGCTGATTGTAAATAAAGAGTAGAAGGGAAGGACAAGAAAGCCTAGTATGAGATAGCAGTGAGAAGAAAGGAGTAGAAAGGATGAAGATGGACAGTACTTAATAATAGAAGTCATAGAACCTCCACAGGGGAGGCCTCAGCCTGGAAGGATGTGGGCAGGAAGAGGAGAGTAAAAATGTGTGTGTGTGTGTGTCCTGAGTGTGTGTGTGTGTGTGTGTGTGTGTCCTGAGTGTGTGTGTGTGTGTGTCCTGTGTGTGTGTGTGTGTGTGTGTGTGTGTGTGTGTGTCCTGAGGCTTGAAATCAGGGCCTGAGTACTGTCCCTTAAATTTCTTTGCTCCAGACTGATGCTCTACCACTTGAGCCACATCTCTACTTCCTGCTTTTTGCTGGTAAATTGGAGATTAATGGATTAAGTCTCACAGACTTTGGTGCCCAGGCTAGCTTCAAACTGTGATCTTTAGATCTCAGCCACCTGAGAAGCTAGGATTATAGATGTGAGTCACCAATGCCTAGCAAGAGTTAAGAATTTTGATGCTCACTGCTATGAATTTAATTTTCCTAAGTTAAATTCATTCTACTTTTGAACCAAAAGAAGAGTGTTTTCCACATTGTGAATAGAATACTACTACTGCTACTACTAATACTACCTCTAATAATAGTAATAATACAAGTAATATAAAGTGGTCCACCATACAGGGACTATGTAGAACTTTCCCTGGATACTCCAAGATGAGGAGGCATACAGGAACAAGAAAGCAAGCAGATCAGCCTGGCCTCTGAAGGCTTTATAGCCATGTGACTAAAATGCCAATGCATGTTCACTTGGGGGCTTGGGAGTCTTAAGAGCTATAAGGGCATAGGGCTTGGAAATCCCAAAGGCAGAAGACAAATCTGATCAACATATCTGAATGTCATAGAGGGATAAAGCCTATGAATGCTGATATCTCAAAGACCTGGATTCAAATACTAAATTTGCCATTTTATTTGCTTAGGAACCTACTGAACACTAATTTCTTCACCTTTAAGGGAGAGAATACATATTAAAGGGTAGCAATAAGGGTTAAATGGTCCTCCTTAGAGATCATTTATCCTTTTAGGGCAGGAACCCCATAAACGGTAACCAATATAGGAAATTACTATTATTAACTGAAAGCCCTGTTTGGAAGAATCACAATTTGAAAAATGTGTTCACTATTCCTAAATAAGGCTTCCGTAAGTAGTTAGAAACCTTACACAAGTAGCGATTTCAAATCTGGAAAGAAACAGAATAGTAAATCCTCACACAGTAACTATGGATAATCTAATGACATGGGTTTTTAAATCTTCAGGATAAATACCAGCTGCACTGAAATTCTTTAGTTTCTATTCTGGCTTTAAATATTCCATTGGGCTTCACTGCTGTTTAAAGAACATAGTAAAATTTACTCCAGGCTTTGAAAGCACAAAGCCATGAGTTCAAGCCCTAGTACTAAAAAAAGAAAAGGAAAAAAAAAAGGTCTTGCTAGGATCATGTTGTAACTGCTGTAGCAACGTAGTCTTGATCCTTTAGTAATTAAAAAAAAAAAAAAGCAAAAAAAAAAACCCAAAGAAACAAAATAACCCTTTCCTACAGTTGGCAAACTGGAAGATGGGCTCTCTCTAGTACACTGGGTAATTCATACCTTCCGTGGCCAGGCATTCCACCTACATAAAAGACAACCATTATCCAGCTTCATTAAGTGCTTTGGGTAAATAGGACTACTTTATGAATGGTCAAATACCATTAATCAAACACAGGAGAAGAGAAGGCTAGGAGGAAAATTGGAGCTTAAATTTAAGCTTAAATGACTAATTATCAGCATTCTGCTGATAAGGCTTCTACTAAGATGTGATGTAGATATTTAGGAACAAATTCAAACCTGTAGTTGTCATTGTTATGTTCACACTTAGGAAGAAGCAGGTAAACAACATCCTGGCTGCAGAAAGTAAACCAGTTGGGCCAATCAGCCTCCTATTTTGCAAGCTCTAATTGCCAAAGGGCAGCAAATTAAATGCTAATGGTCATGATCCACAGCAGTGTTTTACAAATATCACCTGGATGCTGTTTCACCTAATTAAGCACTCAGTGAAATGTCTCTTAAAGTCCAGCCACTCAACAAGGATGACCTATCACCATTAATGGCCACTGGTAAAACCATCCCATAATGCCTAAAGGGCGATTCTGTTAGTAGGAGGAGGTTCAGATTTCCAAGGCTGAGGAGTGAGAAGGGAGGCCCCAAATCAGACAGCTGTGTGCTTGTGTGTGGAGGGAGGAGGTGCTGAGGATGGGCTATGCATCCTATCTGGGGATGGGGGGAAGGCATAAAACTCTGACAAGGAATGTGAAGGCCATAATATACGCCACTGGGTGCTGGTGCTGCCACTCATCCCATACCAAGCAAACAATTTTAGAAACCTGTCTGGAAAGACTCGGGCCCCCTTAGCCTAGTCTGCTCTGTGGAAATTGGGAAGCAGAGAAATAGCTACTTCTCACATCCCAAAGGGGCTCAGAGATTGCACATTCGGTCTGGGAGGATGCCCCCTAGCTGGGTGTGCCTGGTATCCCCTCTCCCCCCAGTGGCACCTGCTGTTTGGCCCTTTGGGGCTTCACACTGGCCACTGTGTCCATGATTCAGCACTCAACAAGATGTGCAAGAATAAAGGCGCAAGTCTGGCAAAGAAAAAAAAATTACTTCTGGAGATCTTTTGATTTCCACTTAAGATTAAAACATGCATAGGCACACACAAAAAAGCAAATCTTCCAAGAAGAAAATGGATGAAAGAAAAAAGAGCACATGGAAGAAGCAAGGTGACAAGTGACAAAGACAAGCAGACGGCACTGGAGCCCCGGATGTTTTATCACACCCGCATGTTCACTCTCAGTTCCCATATGGGCTTGCTTGCTCAATATGAGATTGGGAATGGGGGCGGGGCAGGAACCAGCATGCACTCACTTGGTACAAATTGCTGTAGATGTGGTAAATAGGAAGGCTGAGTTAAATATTTAGGAGCCACCACTGGGCTGTGGCAGGCTCTGAATTCAGATTCCTTCTTTCTTGTCTTCTCTGCAGGAACTTCAGAATGTTCCTTTACAAGCCTGACTGAGGGTTCTCTGGTCCAGCTGTAAACATTTGCTCCTTTTTATGGTAGCCAGCATGTGGTGATATTGATATTGAGAGGTGGTGGAAAGGTAGGCATGCACTCAAAGGAGCTTTTGGGACTAACTCTGGCTTCTTCTTTTGTCATTTGCTTTCCCACTGCCATGAGGTAAGCAACCCCCTTAGCTAGTCTGTCTTACCATAACATACCATGCTTGCATACCCACAAAGGTAATAGGGCCAAGCGACCATGTATTGGAATCCCTGAAATCTGGAGCCATATAAACCTTTCTTCCTTATTAGGTGATTATTTCAGGCATTTTTGTCATAGTGACAGAAAGCTGATGTAGAACTGCACACTGAATACAGTGTATGTGGATCATATCACAATAAAAATGTCATAAAAATGCTTTGTCTATTGACACTCAAAAGGTATATACTAGCAAATAGAGTGCCCCCAACCTGGGTTGGTGATAATTCTTTTATATTTTTGTTGTTTTAAGAAATACATTTATTTATTTATTTATTTGCCAGTCCTGGGGTTTGAACTCAGGGTCTGGGCACTGTCCCTGAGCTTCTTTTGCTCAAGGTTAGCACTCTACCACTTGAGCCACAGCACCACTTCCAGCTTTTTCTGTGTATGTGGTACTGAGGAATCAAACTCAAGGCTTCATGCATGCTAGGCAAGCACTCGACCACTAAGCCACATTCCCAGCCAAGAAATAATATTTTGAATAAGTAATAAAAGGCCATCTTGGCTGGGAAGCTGAGACTAGAAGAATCATGGTTTGAAGCCAACCTGGGCAGGAAATCTGTAAGAATCCATCTCAACCAATAAAAGCTGGGTGTAACTACCTACACCTGTTATCCCAGCCACCAGGGAAATGGAAATAGGAGGATCAGGGCCAAGCCAGACAGGCCATAAACATGAGCCACTATTTGAAGAATAACTAAAAGCAAAAAGGGGTGAAGGTATGGCTCAAATGGTAGATGCCTGTTGAGCGAGAAAGCACACAGCCCTGAATTCAAACCCCAGTACTGCCAAAAATAAAAATAAAAAAATAAAAAAGAGACAGAGAAAACAGAAAAGGTACATTTGCTCAAAGTACATCATATGCATGTATAGAACAATTACAACAAAATGCCTTTGTACAAGTAATCTGTGCTAATAAAAATATTTTAAAAGTAATTTTTCTGCTTCTCTTCAGACATACCCTTTACATATGTGTCTGTACTATCCAGAATTAATCATCTTGAGTTGGAATTTCATTTTCCTTTCTCATGAGTCTGTATTATTGAGAACTGGTGGTTTTCGTTGTTGTTTTCAATAGCTTTGGCCTCCAGTTTAATTCTCCTTGTATAATTTCTGCATCTTTGAAATTAAACACATGTTTTACCTACTGCCTATACAGTAAACATTTTCAGTGGTATGTTATATTGTTTTTTTAAAAAAAGCCTAATATTTTGTAAAAATGCTGCAGAATAGATCTTTGTGTTTGAAGATCTTCCCAAGTTGCATAATGGGACTCACATTCACCTACATGAGGAACAGTAGGCAGGCCTGTCTTGAAGTTGCTGTGGACTGCAATTAAAGCATGTGTCCTCTCTTTACACTCTGAGCTCCTAGAATACAAGCGCTACCTCCAGTCATCTATTACGTCTTTTGTATCAGGTAAACAGTCTGACACAGTGAGAATTCAGATGATGCCTATGAGACTGGCATGGCTGTGCCACTGCGTCTCTTGAATGATATACAACCAGCAACTTCAAAAGAATGAACTGTTCACACCTACAAATATACCGTGGAGTCTCGACTGACTAAACCTAATGAACCTCAATAAACTTCCATGTCAGTTGTTTTTTCTTTCTTGTTCCCCCCACACACACTTCTTTCTTTTATAATTTTTGTGGAGATCCAATAGTGGGGCTTGAACTCAGGGGTTTACATGCTATCTCTTAGTTATTTTCACCCAAAGGTGACATTCTCCCTTTTGAGCCACACCTCTACTTCTGGCTCCTGGATGGTTAATTTGAGATAAGAGCATGGACTTCTCTCTCTCTCTCTGTCTCTCTCTCTCTGGTCTGTCAGTCTATCTGTCTGTCTGTCTGTCTCTCTCTCTGGTACCTGTCATGAGGCTTGAGTTTTCTTGTCCCTGGGAACTTTTGCTCAACTCTACTGCTCTGCCAACTGAGTACAGCTTTATATTCAGCTGTTTTGGTGCTTAATTGAAGTAAGAGTCTCATGAACTTTTCTGTCTGGGCTGGCTTCAAACTGTTAGCCACAGATCTCAGCTTCCTGAGTAGCTCAGATTACAGGAATGAGCCACTGGCACCCTGAAGTCAAACTCATTTTGATCTGACATCCTGCCTGTACCTCATCTAACACAAACTCAATAAGCACTTCCTGAATAAACACATACATAAAGAAAACAGAGTGTCAGAGTAACCAGTGTGCAATTTTATCATCCTTCAGATACTCCATTAAAGGAGCAACTTGAATTGTATTTGGTGAAGCAGGAAAGTGTTCCGTCTGTAGTCCTAGCTCCTGAATGATCATTTTTAACACACAAGCCAAAAAGGTAATCAAAGAGAACATGAGGACACATTAGTCCTTTACTTTAAACTTGTACCATCCAAGATCGAAGCGTATATGACTTCTACCATTCACCCTCACCTTCTTCTACTCCGCATCCTCTTCCCTATACATCAACATGCCAGGCAAGTTCTAACCTCAGGGCCTTTGAACTGGTTGTTCCCAAGAAATTCCAGTGGCTTGTTGCTTCCTCTCCTTAACATTTCAGCTTTACCTTCTCAGTAAAGGCCTTTAAAGCATACATCACACCTCTATCCACAGGGAGTCCCTATCGCTATTCCCTGCCCAATTTGGCTCTATAGTTCTCATCACTAACTGACACACCATACACTGTACATATGTAGAGTCCATTGTCTCTCTTACCACATACAGGCCTTAACTCATGAGGACTATTTTTCCCCAGAGTCTAGAACACTGCCTGCCACGAGAGTAGGCACTCATTAAATATTTGCTGAATAGATTTATACATTTTGTGAACCATTTCAACCTATGATGTAGTCTGGTATCCAAGAGAGATTTCTGGTTAATTTCCTCGTCTATAATTAAGCACTATTCTCCAAATGTACAAAGCTTACACAATACCATTTTTTAATGGTTTGCATTTCTCACAGAGGACCAAAGTTTCCTAAGAGTATTAATCACTGTCCTGTGATGCAAATTGGATGAATAGCCATCAGTGACTTTTCAAAGTCCTGTTGCACAATCCAGGGCTCACTTATAACAACCCCAAAGTACATGTGTACTTTTGGGCGGGGCCTTCATGAAGAGACTCATGGCTCTGCTTTCTTTAGAAAGGACACACAGTTCCTTTAGGAACATAATTTATAATCAGAGCTGTGTCTCTTCAAGTGGTTTGTAATAAATGGGTTCATGCAAGCTATAAGTCACCAAAAGATAAGAATTTACTAATATTCTTCCAAACTCAAATGTCTATAAGCAGTTTACTATTTTGCTTTTCTGCTCAAGACTGAAGCTCTACCAGTTGAGAACAGATCTCTACTTCTAGCTTTTTGCTACTTAATTGGAGATGAGAATGTCACAGACTTTGCTGCCTGGGCTGGCTTCACAGCACCAAGGTGATTTAGGTACTATTGGGGGGGGGGGAGCTGGTCCTGAGGCTTAAACTCTGGGTCTGGGTGCTGTCCCTGAGCCTATTTGTGCTCAAGGCTAGTGCTCTACCACTTGAGCAACAGCATCACTTCCAATTTTTTCTGAGTAGTTTATTGGAGATGGTCTCACAGATTTACCTGCCTGGGCTGCCATCAAACCATGATCTTCAGATCCCAGCCCCCTGAGCAGCTAGGATTACAGGTGTGAGCTATCACAGTGCCAAGATTTTAGGCACTTCTTTAAAAAAAATTCTTCACAAAAGGAAAAAAATAGAAAATTCCTAAGCTTTTATTACTCATTATGGTTTTGAGAAGCAAGTTGCTTCCAAAGAAAATCAACATTCAGATCAGCCTCCCTTCTTATCACTTACTCTTTGTGTCTCAGTGAGTTTCTAGTGTGTGGATCTCTAACTTGGTATGGGAGCTGGTATTCTGGGCCTCACACTGCCACTCTGCTTTTCCATTCACAGCCACATAAGTCATACCTCTACCTCTAGCTTTTTGCTAGTGAATTAGAGATTTGTCTGTCTGGGCTGGCTTCGAACCTCAATTCTCAAATCTCATCTTCATGGGTAGCTAGACTACAGGCATGAGCTACTGATGGCCAGCTTCAATAAATTTCTCTTCAAGTTTAATCTTGGCACATTCAACCAGAAAAGCATTTTAATACTCCTAAGAAGAGCTGGGTGCTAGATATTGAGTCAATGCTGTTTGTTTCATAAGCAAGTTTGCCAGTTTGGGCAAATACATTTTATTTGTGTGTTTTCTGAACTCAGCACACAATATGACTATAAGAATTCAACTAGTGGGAGCTGGGAAGGTGGCTCAATGGTAGAGTGCTTGCTTTGCATGCATGAGGCCCTGGGTTCGATTCCTCAGCACCACATAAGCAGAAAAAGCCAGAAGTGGTGCTGTGGCTCAACTTGTAGAGTGCTAGCCTTGAGCAAAATAAGCTCAGGGACAGTGCCCAGACCCTAAGTTCAAGCCCCATGACTGACAAAAAAAAAAAAAAAAAGAATCCAATTAGCCCCAAGTTGCACAGATGGGCACACTTGGAAAGATGAATTCATAAACACTGGTGTGTGTCCATACACTTGGAGAAAATACGAAAATGAATGGTTCCTAATTCTAGGAGCCCATATAATTACAATCTCCTAGACAGCTCTGATAGAGTAAGTACCAGACAACAAGTAAACACTGATGTGGTGTACCTAATGCAGAATGGGAAGATGGAAGATGCTGGGCAGACAGGTAGGTCCTTTTGAGAAGGTAACACTACGTAAGGAATATTCTGGAATGAGTTAACTATTTGAAATGATACAACCTAGTCAAGGCTTCCAATCCATCTCAAATGTTTCTGCTACATTGATGGAATGTCAAGTATTCTGTGGAATACAAACTTTTATACAGTTTTTTTAAAATCACCTTCTTAACTTGAAAATCCAAAGACTTTGATTAAGGTGGTGAGTTCTAGGGTGAAGGCAATGGAGAGATAGAAAGAAGTAAACTTGTGTAGACACTGATAGGATGTAAACGGGATGTCCATTGTGGGAAGAACCCAAGAGCATGGTATGTGCAGGTGGCACAAGGCCCTCAAGCCCATTAGCTTGCTTGGCAACAAAGATGGAACCTAATAAAAGCCAAAGAGAAAAGAAAATGCACAATTCCCTAAAGAGAGAGAAACTAGAAAGAAAACAATGCTCTTGATGTAAGGATTTCACAAAGAATCAATCTGTTGGAATAAAGATAACAATATCTAGTTTCTTTTTTTTTTTTTTTTGGGTCCGGTCGTGGGGCCTGAACTCTGGGCCTGAGCACTGTCCCTCAGCTCTTCAGCTCAAGGGTAGCACTCTACCACTTGAGCCACAGCGCCACTTCCGGCTTTTTTCTTTTTGCCTATGTGGTGCTGAGGAATCGAACCCAGGGCCTCATGCATGCAAGACAAGCACTCTACCACTGAGCCACCTTCCCAGCCCAATATCTAGTTTCTTTTGAGTATATGTACATTAAAAAAAAACTATCTCTGTGACACTTGAAGGTAGGTGGAGGTTGAGGCCAGGCAGAAAGGAGGAAGGTTACTAGGTTGAGGGTTCTATTTCTCTCCTTCTTTGAGAGATGTGTCTCTCTTTCAATAAGAAGTTTATTCACATTCTAGCCAGCTGCAAAACAGGGTTGAGCGCCAAGTTTCTATTGCCAGAGTTCACTCTTCAAACCGGCGGCCTGAGGTCTGATAACCAGCTAAAAGGCTCACACAATCACCGCCTTTGGGTGGAAAACAGAGGCACCATTGTTCAGAGATACATTTTCAAGTTTAACTATTCTAGAATTATGAAATTCAAAACAAGAGCTATTAGGTTCAATCAGTATCAGAATGAAGGGAATGTGTGTGTGTGTGTGTGTGTGTGTGTGTGTGTGTGTGTGAGCTTGGGTTCCTGTCTTCTTTTCCTGCAAAGAATAACTGGATTCCTTGAGTAATGGACAGAAAAGTAACTATGAGCACTCAGAAATGGAAAAACAAAATCTACCAAGTCTTAACATTCCATGAATGTGATCTATATTTATAGAATGCTATATTCCTTAGAATCTTCTGATCTGTAGTCAGATACATTATCTATTGCACCACTGGCCCATGCCTCATACATTCTTTAAAATAAAAATATCAGATCCAAAGCCTTAGATTTCCTAGAAACCAATGGCAATAAAATAAAATTGTTGATATAGTGGCTATCACAGAATTAAAGGAACTTAGAAAAGTAGAGGTGAGAAATTATTTTCCAATTGTAACAAATTATTCTCCATCTGTATGCTCTTATTTAGTATGAAATATATGTGAAAACTGTATAAGCAATATTCATCTATTCATTAAATGCAAATGAAATATGCTTGTTATTCATAAAGCACTGTACCAGAGAGGCATTATGGGTAAGCAAAACATGTATAACATGACTTGTATCCTTAGAGGTTTGCAATCTGTGGGAACTATAAGGAGATAAAGAAAAGGATTCAGAGGATTGTGGTACAAAGGTAAGCATGGACAAAAAGTTAAGAAGATTTCCATCTCAACCAACAAGTTGGTTATCATGATTTATATAAGTGTAACTACACAGGGAGAATAGGTAGGATCACAATCAGAGATCAGCACTGTTTAGCAAGCATAAGGCACTGAGTACAAACCCCAGTACCACCAAGAAAAAAAAAACACATAAAGAAGACAGGACCGAGGGGCCTTGTACCAATGAGATAGCCATTGTTCATCCATGCCCAACAATGGGATATGCCCTAGGTGGCCAACCCTAAGATCCCAAACTATTGGGAGACAGTGACACTCCTACTGAGCAGATTAACCTTGTCCTGAGGTAATTAATGAGGGTCAGGGATATATTTTGTTAAGAAATCAGCTAATCCCAAGGCCACGGATTATTCATTAGGAAAGTTTGCCTCAAATCATGGTATTTTAGTTCTTATCTGGTAAATGTGTAGAGCTACCTCACTGTGGTTTTAATTTGCATAGTTTTAGCTCAAGATCATTAAAATGATTGCCAAGGTGACCTCTGGGAGAAAATAGAAAAAGATGTCAGAGCTGGAAGATGTCAGGGAATGTGTGTAAACCCAATAGAAAGGGTTAGAAGAATTCTGTGGTCCTTCCTGCCAAGATCACTGCTCTGGGACTGAAGAATTCATTCTCCCAGCAGCCAAGAGTGTTCACTGGGACAGCCCACAGGCAAGACCTTCCCTGGTGACTGCCCTTCACCCATGATTCTACCCCCTCCCAGGGCTCCTGGGAGATCAACTCAAGTCTCTTAGAGGTTATATTCTCCCAAGCACAACTCGATAAACTATCTGCACAGGGAGACCTAAGGCAGCTCTCAGAAGCAGCTTCATACAGAAAATGGAACTACCCTTCACTAGGAGAGGGGTTATGAAGGTCAAATGATTGAAAGGAAAAGATTTCTGAAGTTGGTAAAAACAACAACAACAAACAACATATTCTAGAAAGCATCATTTTTTAAACTATCACTAGTTTAACTGTCGACAATAACAGCAAAAACCCTCAAAATAAGTATGTATATACTATTAAGAGACAGTAGTGTCTGATAACATTTTGACCTGAATAATAACAATAATAATAGAATAAAACTCTTAGAAGTTGCAAGTTGGATAAGTAAGCTGAGATGTGGAACACTAAAAGTACTGAGGAGAAGCTGACTGCAAGGAACTTAGCTAAATACCATGTATGGCAAAGAAGGAGAGAGAGAAAGGGAGGGACAAGAGGAAGAGGAAGCAGAGAAGGAGAAAGAGAAGAATAGAGGATAGAAAGACACAAAGAGACAGACACAAAGAGAAAGACACAGGTACAGACAGAACCATGTAGAAAGATACAGAGAGAGAGACAGACACTGGCAGAGGGGGCAGAACTTTTGGCCTCCAAGAAGACTCTCCCATTAATATCTCTGCCATGTAAGAGTTAAAAGTGATGGTGCTCAGTCTCCTCTCTTTCTGCCATCTGTCTGGGGGTGGGGTGGGGAGTGGAGAGGTGAGCAGAAAGAGGATGTGGAAATAGGGGAATAGGAAGCGCTCTTTTTGTTTTGTTTCCCGGGGTTGGAGGAATACTTCCTGAGAGCTCTGCCAGGAAGTTGTCCTTTCTGCTTAAACAGCTGGATTCCATAAGAAGTTGTCAAATCCCTGGCTCAGCCATGCCACTACAGAGTCAGAGAAGATGGAAGTGGCTCTAATGGTGCTGGTTGGATGACAGCAGACAGGAGCAGGTGAACGTGCCTATGTACCGGGACCAGTCTAGGACTAGAGTTGCTCCTAGGTGCTTCCATCAGAGTGATGGGGTGTTGGTTAGCAGTGCTCCTCAACTCTTTCAGACTAGCTTCCTTCTCTCATGTACTACCCAAGACAACTCCAGGCCTTCAGTGCTTGCCTGGTTGTATGCTGGTAAGTTCCAAATTAAAGCTTTCAAGCTACTGCTCTTACTCAGGCCCAACTCTAATAAATCAGAAGGAGAAAGAAGCTCTGCACAGACACATAACTGCCTGATTGTGAGTAACACACAACCTACAGTGCTTCTGTGAAACCTTCAAAAAAACACAGCTAAATATGGAGCTTATTTGTAGTATTTAAACTTAACCTGGATTTTCTGGTACCTGTTAAGATCCTTATTGCTTTGAAGGGCTCCTTTACTTTAAAAAAAAAATTCAATGCTTGTATTAGAAATTGAGTGTTCCTGCTCATTTAAAAAAAACCTGGGGCTGG
>NW_012267219.1:6829830-6834368 GCF_000151885.1 Dipodomys ordii | reverse complement strand
GCACCACATAAGAAAAAAGCCGGAAGTGGCGCTGTGGCTCAAGTGGTAGAGCACTAGCCTTGAGCTGAAGAGCTGAGGGACAGTGCCCAGGCCCAGAGTTGAGGCCCCATGACGAGACCCAAAACAAAAACAAAAAAACAAAAAAACCCTGTCTATATTTTGTCTCTCTCTACATATATATCTATACATATACACATCTATCTATCTATATCTATCTATCTACATTTTGCGATAGTACTGGAGCTTGAGTTTAGGGCCTTGTGACTTCATTTGGCTTCCTCATTCAAGGGTGATACTCTACCACTTAAACCACAGCTCCACTTCTAGCATTTTTGCTTATTAGAGTCTCATGGACTTTTCTACCTGGGCTGGCTTTGAACCAAGGTCCTCATATCTTAACCTCCTGAGTAGGATTACAGGCATGAGCCACTAGGGCCTGAATACAGTGGGCAATTTTTTATGTCAAGCATAACAGTAAGAATGAGAATAAATGGATGAGTAAGTAATAGGAAAACTCCACCGGTGTAACTTGGAAAAGAATCCGATGGAAGGCAAAGTAGAGGACAGATGGAGGATTGCTTTCTGAAATGGGAATAATCACAAGTACATATGAGATATCTTGGGGAAGGGGACCTACATCTAAACATGAAATTCATCAATATTTCATCTACATCTTCTCCACTCAGCCTGAAAGCTGTTGAAACAATGCTTGTAGTGTGTCTACGCTTTGACTGTGATCCATCACATGACATCAGATGTGGAATTTGTAACTTGTGGTGCCACATTCATATTCAAAATTTTCTGATTTGGGAATATTTGATTTGGGATGAGGGATGCCCAACCTCAGAGGAGGAAAAAAAACAACAACAAAAGAGCAGACACAAAATGTTCTACCAATGCCCAGTGGCAAGTTTCAGGGATTGGCATTGTGGCTCGTTTAGTTTGCTGAGACAGCCAGTGAACAACAATGGCATTTATGGCCGAGTAGACAACATGCTTCTGGAGAGCTGAGGTGACTGGGTCAACCTGCAGGACCACTGTGGCTCACTAGAACTGAAAGAGAACCATAGAATGTCACCAGGGATCAGAAGTGAAAAACACGAAATAAGATGCGTTTTCACTACCAAACTCTTACTAAGTCTTCCAAATAATCTAAAATAACTTATCCTAAAAGTAGATAAATAATACTTGAATTCACAAGGACATACTTTATTTAGACATATATGTCATTTGAAGCATAGAATGCCTGGTAGTCCACACATAAGCCAGATTGTCTGGAGTTATGCTCCATATGCCTTTTCTTGCTTCATTAAAGAATGACAACAATGTATTTTTTTTCTAACCACATATGTGATAATGCTGTGGGCTGCTAGAATTACATTGAGGCTGGTAGGGATTTTTTTTTTCCTACGAGATTACTTTTATCTCCTCTTACTTTAGAGGAAGTTAAGGGGGAGGTGGAGGCTTGCACATTGATGGAATAGTTATAAATGCATACAATTTCAGGTTCTTTATTCAAATAAGTTCCCCTCAGGTCATTATTATCGTGTATTTCCCCTTATTTTAAATTCTAATGACTCAGATTGCTGATCTCCAAAGCTATATTGGAGACAAGTTAAATGTAGAAAGAGTCAACAAATGGTAACAAGGAAGGATATCAAAGAGAGAAAACTAAACTAAAATAAAATAAAACAAAAACATCGATAAGATCTCATTCCCCAAGAGAAAAAGTTACATTATTTTCAGGAAATTAATTTATTTTAAATTCAATTGAAATAGTAAAGAAATGCTAAAATTGTGCTATAAAGACTTTTTAAATTTTTTTTTTTTACCAGTTAAAGCATCCATTTTCAGTCTGAACATGGTGGTGCATACCTGTAATTACAGTTTCTCTGAAGGGGGAGGACTAGGATCTGAAGCTGGCCCCCAGGCAAAAAGCACAGGACTATCTCAAGTGGAAGAGAACATCAGACCCCAAATAAAAATATATACAAACAATAACAACATATAACATAACACAACATAAACCAATACCTGGCATATTGAAGGTTATAAAGTTTTCACTATTAACATACTAGTTTATGCCAAAGTGTTTTGTTTTGTTTTGTTTAATAATACCCATCACAGCTCTGGTGAAATCTTTTTTTTTGGGGGGGGGGAAGCAGTACTGGGACTTGAACTCAGAGCTTATGTGCTGTTCCTTAGCCTTTTTGGTCAAAGCTGGTGATCTACCACTTGAGTTACAGCTCCACTTCTAGCTTTTTTGGTGTTTAATTGGAGATGAGAGTCTCATAGACTCTTCTATCCTGACTGGCTTCTAACTGCTATTCTCGGAGCTCAGCCTTCTAAGTAGTAAGGATTACAGGCGTGAGCCACTAGCACCCCACTGTATTTAATTTGCTGATTAGCCACAGATCAATGGAATTGAGTCATCTTTCTTATGAAAGCTGTATCCTATTGACTAGTTCTCCGTTTCAAAAAGGAAAGTTTGTTTTTTGGCATGTTGATAAGAACAGTCATTATTAGTTATTATTATATACATCATATGTATGTGTTATATATTACATATATTTTATATCTATACATCATATTATTATTGTTATTATTATTCAAGTAGGAGGACAAGGGATTAGTCAACTTTAGCAGATGTATTAAATGGCACAAGTAAGGGAGAGAAAGTTGCCAAATTTAATGTATATCTATCAGGCATTAGCAGCACCTCAAGTGTCTTATTTCCCACTGTGGACTTTCTCTCATAGACCAGCAACACTGAATGACTGAAGTGTTACTTCCATTTAGAAGCCATTAAGTGTCTGACCACAGTCTCTAGAGACCACATGGACGATCAGCCACAGTGTCCGTCCAGGGTTAAGTGCCTTCATGCGGTCATGGGAAGGCACTGTACAACTACTGCATTATATAAGGGTTGGTCTACTGTCGTTTTTCAGCAGCCACCATGCTCCATAATTGACAATACATAACTCATAGGGACACCGCATGCCACCAAAAGCAAGTGCCTTTGTGAGTCTTTCGGGTGACACTCGAAGCACGTAGCCTGCAATCATGATAACACTGCAATGTGAGAGCCCAAAGGAGACCCAAACGATTTCCCTAAACACTGTTTTTAAGCTGATGCTATAGTTAGTGGTCTGCTGAACACAAAATACAATTAAGAACAATTAGCCATTCAAGTGGCTCGACCACAGACAGTTCTGCTGGTGGCCTATATTTTAAACAAAAAGCCAAGCTTCCAAGAGGAATCCCCATCCATCCCGCAGAGTGAAGGAAGTATAAAAATGGCTTCCTCTTTCCTGGCTGACCTCAATCCCAGACAGTGTTCCCCACCCACCCACTCCACCCCCAGCTCCTGACACAAATACTTCTTGGCCACAACCCTTCCATTCAGCTGCTTTGTCTTCTTCAGCAGGAAAGGAGATAAGCAACCAACAGAGAAAGATAAGCCAGATAGAACACTGAGCAGCTGGAGTGGAGGCTGAAGGAAGAGGAACAATTCTGTACTCACAGGGTGTTCCTAACCTGAAAATCCCAAATGCTCCCAAGTCCAAAATTGTTTGACTACACCTATGACGCCCCAAAGTGGAAAATACCACACCAGGCTTCAAGTGATGGCTTTGCAGTCATAGTGCATAATGTTACCTATTGACATAGGGTACTTTCAGTCTAGGTGTGTTGTGCATGTATGAAACATAAATGACTTTCTGCACTTAGACTTGGGTCCCATCACCAAGATACTTCAATATGTACATTTGAGATTCCAAACCCTGAAAAAAATATATGTGAAATCTGAAAGAAATCCGCCCCAAACACTTGGGATCAGAGCCATTCAACCTGCAGGAGGAAATGGGAGTTAAAGAAAATGTTTCATTTGCTAGAGAAGAAAATGATTAAGAGAGAAAAGTGCGTGCTCCTGGGACCTGAGAGTTACAACAATTCTATAGGTATTTTGGTTCACTTTCTCTGCTTTATAGGAAAGCAATAAAAGTTTGGAGCCATTAAGCTGCCTTCCCAGGGTCAAAATGCCAGGCAGTTATTATAATTAAATCTCTCACCACGAGCACCCTTGGGAGAAAATAATTATTATCCTTCCAAGGAACAACTTGTTTTTTTACTTCATGGTCACTGGGAAGTATTTAGCAGACCAGCTTTCCCTTTCACTGGAGAAAACAGTGAACTGCACAGGGAGTTTCCAAGGGGCCCACACATTCACCTGTGCCTCGGGCAGCAGGGGATGAAGGTGGCATTGCTTTTAGTGGCTCATTTCTAGCTCTCTCATGCCTTTTTTAGTTCCCTTCTTTTGAATCTTCTTTAACATTCTTGTTATATTTTGTAAATTTCTGAAAGCTTCTTTGGGAACTGCATGTGGTAGTACTTGGTGTATACCTATAATCCCAGCACTTGGGAGACTGAGGCAAGAGGATCAGATCTGGGTGGGCCTGGGCTACATAGAGACTATGTCTCAACACACACACACACACACACACACACACACACACACACACACACACACACACACACAC
>NW_012267219.1:6819714-6829780 GCF_000151885.1 Dipodomys ordii | reverse complement strand
CACACACACACACACACACACACACACACACACACACACACACCAGCAACCATATAAACTGGTGGGCACTGGTGATTCATCTCTTTAATCCTAGTTACTCAGATCTGAGGATTGTAATGTGAAGCCAGCCCAGGCAGCAAAGTCCATGAAATTCTTACCTCTGATAAACCAGCAAAAAAAAACCCAAAAAACAAAAAAACCCACCTGGAATAGCTGTGGTTCAAGTGGTGGAGTACCAGTCTTGAGTGAAAAGGCTAAAGGACAGTGTCTTGGTCCTGAGTTTAAGCCTCCCCCCCAAAAAAATACACAAAACAACAACAACAACAACAATAAAACCCAACCTAACCTACCAATTAACAAGTAAAGCACCACCACAGTTAACAATGTGTATAAAACTTCATGGAACAAAAACAGTATGACAAAACATTTACCAGAGAACGTGGTGTCACGTGTCATAGGCACATGGACCTCTCCCTGGGTTGAGAGGATGGCATAGAGGATTAGCAATTACTTCTCTACATGGTCTCACAGGGAGTCTTAAGACTGGAACTCAACCATGTTTCCCCTTATTATACTTCCTCCTTGGTAAAAATATCTGCTATGCTAATGGACCACTTAGTTTAGACTTTTGGGTTTTTTTTTTAAATAGCAAAAAAAGCCTATCACATTCCATTCAGATAAAAATTAGCAAGCTTTGTGCCATTAAGGTATATTTTTGTTCAAATTAAAGAAACTTCAAGCTGAAAGAGAAAACATACACACACACAAATCTCAAACACATTTCTCAAGGAAGTTCACAAGTGGAAGGTGTCAACACGTTGAAAATTATTGTTTCATTCTATTCCATATGTGCATAAATAGCATAATAATTTATACCACCTGCTAGGTATTCAACTGCTCCAGGCATCATTTTTACGTGGTCAGTATTACCTAGACAGGAATAAAGGAAGGTGGATGGTATGAATAGAGAAAGCAATTAAGTCTCCTTATCTACTCAATTTCCCAGGAGGATGATGGGATTGGCTTTGGGTTGAGAGATCTTTCTAAATCTGGGACACAAGCAACCTGAACCTAATCCATACCATGGTTCAATAGAAAACAGGTGACAGGTGAACATAACCAGACACCTTTTCAAGCCTGGGAAATTCCAGCCAAATCATGCTTATATCTGCTTTGCCACATCTACCAGGCTCTAAGGTCTCTACATAATTAATATGACTCCAGGAGAATTGAAGTGTGAACTGGACAAAATGCAGGCATTCAAATTGAAAACAGAAAAAACAAAGTTCAACTTAGACACACACATACTTGTTAAATGACAGAAACTCAGTTAACAAGAAAGCCCCGGAAGTTCCAACCCTAAGCTCCATCTGCATCTCTGTTGTTCCCGGCCTTTAAAAAAACGGTTCTGAGGTCAAGCGCCAGGCCCAGCCAAAACAAAACAAAACAAAAAAAAAAAAAAAAGAAAAAAGTGGTTCCGGACAACGTGGCTCAAGCCTGTAATTCTAGCCAGGAGGCTGAGATCTGAGGATCAAAGTCCCAACCCGGCCCAGGCAGTAAAGTCCAAGGGATTCTTATCTCCAAGTAAGCACCAAAAAGTAGAAGTAGAGCTGTGGTTCAAGTGGTAGAGTATTGGTCTTAAACACAAAAGCTCAAGGACAGCACCCAGAACCTGAATTCAAGCCTGAAGACCAGCAGCAGCAGGAAAAAAAAAAGGCAGTCTTCTTAGGCCACGTAGCCTGGTGAACTCCTCTCTGTAGATAGTACTGCAGCTGCCTCTGGAGACCATTACACACAGCTTAGTCCACATACGTGGTGTGCTAATAAGTAAAACATTCGACTTGCTTGCTGGCTGACCTGGTACTCCAGGCTGGCTGGCTGCTATTTGGAGGATCATGGGAGATTCCAAGCTTAGGTGCTGTTCTACACTGGGTGAGGGAGGATGGAATACCAGGAAAACAAAGGTTCCTGGTGTGGTAACAAGGAGAAAGTAAAAGGAAGTGCTGAGTCTTTGCCTTTAGACTGCAACCATTTTATTAGTTATTAGTGAGGTAGAGCAGTTTTAGGCAAGCTCCAGGGTGTTAATTTAACACTCTACATGTCTCATTAAGGAGCTACAAAAGGCTGCTTATTGTTCTCATGCAAAAGGTCCCTGTACACAGAGAAATCAAAATGTCAGGGTTTTCCTGTCTGAGTCCTAAGGGAGTTCAGACTTTGAAGAAAATATCAAACTATCCAGATTCAGCATTGCTGCTTTAATTAATCGACCATATGGTACCCAGATGTCATAAACATGTTTGACTTCAATGAAGTAATTCATAAAACAATACAATACTATCATTCGAGGTATAGATAATACTCAGT
Organism: Dipodomys ordii; assembly: GCF_000151885.1. Taxonomy (NCBI): domain Eukaryota; kingdom Metazoa; phylum Chordata; class Mammalia; order Rodentia; family Heteromyidae; genus Dipodomys; species Dipodomys ordii. The sequence goes on along the minus strand of NW_012267219.1, from coordinate 6,827,416 downwards.
TATCCATCTGCAAAATGAACTATTCTGGATGCTTTCTGGATTTTCTTTTGAGTTCTATGGTTGATTATATATAGAGATATACATACATACACACACACACATATACACTGTGCATGTGTGTATAATACAGACATGATAGAGATGGATACAGAATTTGCCAAGATAAAAGGATTTTCTTTTTTAAAAATCCTCTTTTCTCTTTGTCCTGTCTGATTATGTAATGTTGATATCGTGTTCACATCTTTCTGTACTTTATAATAAAGTTAACTCCAGTCTAGAATCTTTAGGTCTCCACAATCTGGTCCCAAACTTCACGGTGAGCATGCTATTTTGTGCACCAGCAAGCAATGTCCACTAAAGTAAACACAAAATTCATATGCCAAATACTAAACACATTTTTACTACTTACTAGTTGCTTTCCTTCCCTACCACTTTGTGTCAACTCCCAGATGGGTGCTTCGTATATAGCAGATACTTCATCCCACACTACTTAGCTATACACAGTTTCTCCATTTGTCTGGAACCAACCATTTAAAAGAGCATCAAGAAGGTAGTAAAGTATGAGTTTGAGATCTCCAGTACATATAACAAAATTCAGACTCTGTAAAGCTGGAAGTAGGTGAGATATCTTTTAACTTCAGTTTCATCTTCAGTATATGGGATTAATTACATGCATCTCATCCACTTCACAGAATTGTTAGTTAGATGAAAGTCGATACTGGATATTTGTAGAACTGTTATATCAATGATAATGCTTTCATCCAGCTTCACACTAGGAAACTAGCTATTGGACCTACTTCTTAGTAGAGAAGAAACTAGTTCACTCAAGGCACAATGGCTGATAAAGTCATTCATCAAAGGTAGCATTGATGACTGAGCTCTTCTAAGTCTATACTAATCATACCAAATTAGATAAAAATCCACAGGCAACAGAGGACCGTTTGTTTTGAGTGGAAAGAAACTCCTAGAACCACCTGAGCACATGTTTCCTGGCTGTCTCATGACCAAAACTTGGATATATATCCAACATTATAACCAATTCCTAGTCACTGGAAAGAATCCACCGTTACTGAGCAACACCAGGTTTCTTTTGAATGATGAAACATAGAATGTTTACTGAGGAAACTGCTAGTCTTTGATGCAATACTAAACTAAAAATATCACCACTGTTATAGTGTTTCCTACTCTTCAAGCCCATCCTCACAGCCCAAAGCCAAAGTAAGCGTACTCTTTGGATTCTGCATACCTCCCATTTACTACTGCATACCACTGAGTACTTTTCTTCTATAAATAATTTGATTGATTGATTGATTGTGCTGGTAAAAGGGGCTTGAACTCACAGACAGGAAGGGCACCACTGTCCCATAGTTTCTTTGCTCAAGGCTGACACTTCTACCACTTGAGCCATAGTTCTGTTTCTAGCATTCTGGTGGTCAAGTGAAGATATAAATCTCTCTAATTTATCTTGCCTGGACTGGCTTTGAACTGCAGACCTCAGACCTCAGCCTCCTGAGTAGCTAATTATACTAATAATAGAGGTTCACAAAAGCAAATCATGAAGAAAATAAAAACCACTCTATCTCATGATGAAAGATGACCTGCATTAATACTTTGGAATATTACATTCTACTCATTTGTTCATTTGTGTATTCTGTATGTGAGAGAAGTCTCCCTTTTTTTATTTCAACTTAAGTCTGAACTGGAGAGCTGGATTGTCTGTGTTTCTTTCCAATCCCCAGGGCAGTTATAGTTCTCAAATCAGCACTTGCTGATTCATAATTTTGTAGATCACAGAAGAACAAATTCTTTTACTTTGGAGAAGAAGGAAAATTTAATAAAAGCAACATCCTACTAATTTGGCATATGTTCCTTTTAACTAATACTTATAAGAAAGCCAAGTAAACTTCCTGGCAATAAGACATAAAAAAATACGCTATTCTATGTGAATAAATATTGTTTATAGATCAGAAAGTATTGTGTAATTTCTCTGATATTTGGCCATTTTATTTACACTTAAAAATGAAGCCATATTTTCACATAAAGATATGGTACCAGCCTAGGAGGAATAAGGAAGCAGATCCCAAGAGAATAATTTATATACCAAAGATAAGTTCGGGTTGGACATGCATCTCAGAGCACCTATTCAAGGCTCTGGCTTCTATCCCCAGCACCACTAAATTAATTCACTAAAGCTTTTGTGAAAAGCAATGATTCTCTACTTCTAAATCCCATTTTCAAAGTATTAGAATAAGCAGGTATTTTGAAGGAAATATGTTGTAAATATTATAATTAGATAAGTAGACTTACACAAATGTATCTGCTTTCTGACCTCAAATATTGTACCTGAGTCTAAATAGCAGAGACCCAAATGTTGAAAATTTCCTTGCTCAGGCCTCCATAAGACTTCATTTGTTCTAAAAAAATGAGCTCATTTTTACAGGACAAATGCTGACTGAACATCTACTATGTACTAAGACAAGGGCCTCGCAGGGGATTGAGTAGTATGCAAAATAAAGAGCATGCTTGGCCCTCATGGCGTTCACAGCCTGGTGGAGAGCCAAGGACATTGCTGGGAGAGTTGGTGGGATTTCTAGATTTTTTTTTTTGTACAACAACCAAGTATCTGGTTATCACCCATCATCCTTGTACCTTTCTAGCCTCCATCTTCCCTTTAATAATGGCAAACTAGCCTATAAAGAAAAACCAAGGGGGCTGGGAAGGTGGCTCAGTGGTAGAGAGCTTGCCTTATATGCATGAGGCCCTGGATTCGATTCCTCAGCACCACTTACAAAGAAAAAGCCAGAAGTGGGTGCTGTGGCTCAAGTGGTAGAGCACTGGCCTTGAGGTGAAGAGTTTGGAGACAGTGCCCAGGCCCAGAGTTCAAGCTCCATGACCAGCAAAAAAAGAAAAAGAAATACCAAGAATTGATTGCAGTGGGTATCTTCATGGCATGATGGGTATCTGTAGTTTGCAGATATTTGTTGAACACATGGATGGGATTATGCTCAGATTTCACAACAATCAGAGATTATGAGGCAGTAATGGAAAATAATGTATGGGACTAGATTAAAAAAATTAAGTGTTTCTGCCAACTGAGGCCAAAGAGCTCACTGAATCTGAGGAAGGAAGAGCAAGCAGGGTGGTGCATACCTCAAGGATTCAGCAGCAGTAGAAAGTGGTCAGACAGCTGCTTGCCTCTTGAGATGGATGCAATGGGGACAATTAGAGAGATGGGGAAACTGCTTGTGACAGGTGCTTTGGGAGACAAGCCCAACAGAACCAAGCCAGGTTTGCTGACCTGAGGGCTCTGGACAAAGGGACGATAGTCCTGCCAAGCACAGAGCTTATCTGGGCAAAAGACATAGTAGGAAGCCTCTCCTCCTGCCTTTCCAGGTTAAAACAAATCTCTGCACATAAAGGTTCTATGTCAGGATGAAAAGACAGTATATGTGAAGGGCACTGGAATTCTTTCCCTCTAGTTTTACTGTGGTGTAAAAAATTATTTTACAGTGACAGCACTGACTTTTTTCTTGAGTGCCTTCCTTCCTATGCCATAATCTCTCTCTCTTTCTCTCTCTCTCTCTCTCTCACACACACACACAGAGTGTGTGTGTATGTGTATATATGTACAGTAGGTGTCTAGCCATAGTCATTTTTATTAACATTGCTGTCATGCTGCTGATTTCAATTGTATCCGAAGCAATCCTTCTATGAATTACCACTGGTTCACTTAAAACTTTAACACTGCTTAATTAAATCCAGAAACAGCCATTAAAGTGTTATACATTCCAGGGGTTTCCCCACATTTGATTTAAGCGCTAATGACTCAAACTTTTTGTCCTGAATGGTTTGCCTGTTGAATACTTAGGAACTCTATTTAAAAAATAGTGAAAGAAGAAAGAGAACTCTTTAAATAGTCTTAATGTGGCACAATATTATCTTTTCCATATCTCCTAAATAGGAATGAATAAATAAGATGTGCTTTTTTTTGTGTCTTAATCCTGGGGCTTTAACTTATGGCCTGAGTGCTGTCCCTGAGTTTATATGCTCAAAGTTAACACTCTACCACCTGAGCCACAGCTCCACTTCTGTTTTTTTTTTAGTACTTAACTGGAGATAAGAGTCTCACAGGCTTTCCTGTCCAGGCTGGCTTTAAACTGTGGTCCTCAGATTTCAACCTCCTGAGTAGCTAGGATTACAGGTGTGAGCCATCAACACCTGGTGGAAATAAGGTGTTCTTATACTAATTAAATAGTTTCATGCATCTAACTTTAGCTATGTATCTGTGTTAATCAACATTGCTATATCTGAATGTCCCCAATTTAATTAAGAAGTGCTTTTCTTTCCCCTAGCCCTTGTGCTTCCCACTTATAACCTTGGCATTTGCCTATTATGCCACTACTTGTGCCCTACTTTGGTACACGAGTATGGATCCCTTTTGCAAGGTACGACTTTCTGGGGTTGACAAGTCTATCATTCTTGTTTGCAAGTAAGCACTGTCCTATCTAGCAATAACATAGGAACATAGTTGGCTGCTAAGTGATTATCTACTTCAGCCAGGCTCCTATCAGAAAGGAGGAGAAAATACAAAAGAACACAAGGAATTATTCAGAGGCAGAGAATGTGACTTTTCTTCCTTCTGTACTCAAGACAGTGTAACATAAGTACAAACTTAGGGCCAATGGCAAAGCCAGGCTCCTGGGGTCTTTTGCTGACTTGTGCATTATTAAAATTTGTTAGTCTGTAAAGCTTTCAAGGACTTTGGAACACAAGAGTCTCTAAAAGAATTTTAAAGTTTACTTACTCTTTTTAATTTAATTTTCTAGAAGAACTGGCCATGGATATTTGCCATGCCTATCAAGCAAACTGGCTAAAGACTAAAGTTTAATTTTCATTTACATAAAGTCTGTTGGACAGGACTCCTATCTGCAGCTGCATTTCTTTTTGCCTATCTAAAATAAATTTAGAAGATATAAAGATAAATCCTCCCAACGACGACATATGGCTAGAAGAGATCAAATGTCTGATCTGACCAACTCAACTGTTTTCAAACACAGAATCTATGGAGCATTTTGCTTACCATTTGCTAAGACTTATTCCAGCGCTTTGAATTAAACCACACATGGCCAGATAGATATGTATCCAAACTTTTTGAATGAACAACATTCAAGACATTCTTCTTGACCTGGTATGTGGGCATGTAATCCCAGCACTTAGAAGATTGAGGCCGGAGCATCATGAGTTTGAAGCCCGCCTGGGCTACATGAGACAATATCCAAAAGCAAAACAAAACAAAACAGCAAAGCCAAAAATAAATACATTTGATAATCTGGCCTCCCCTGTGGTTATCTTGAAATGCTCTATGTATACTCTAAACTCCTGTCCAAAGATAGACCAGTCTCTTGCACACATCAAACTTCCTGATCAATGCCCTGCTCTGTATCCCTCACTCAGTTGCTTGCCCTTGCTGCTCTCGATGTGCACCTGTTAAAATCTAACTTGCTTTATGCTAAGGTATACATAACTTAACTGTTTTCTGTTCTAGCCAGGCACCAGTGGCTCAAGCATGCAATCCTAGCTATTGGGATGGCTGAGATTTAGAGGCTCTTAGTTTGAGGCTAGCCTAGGAAGAAAAGTTTGCTAGACTCATCTCCAAATTAATCAGAGAAAAGCAGGGCTGGAGACATAGCTCAAGTGGCAGAGCACTAACCTAGAAAGTACCAGGCCTGGAGTTCAAACCACAGCATTCCTCCTGTGAAGTCTTCTGTTCTGTAAAATAGTCCTTGACTTTGAGTCTTTTCTAGCAAAGAGTGATCTCTATTTTCCTGAATATTCACAGCATTTTGGGTATATTCATCCAAATAAGACCCAGAGTACCTGGTATAACATGTTTTCCCCTAACATCCACTGAGCAAAGAAAATAATCCTGGTGATTCAAGCAGAAGATCCTTCAACTGATACATTCTGTTCTTTGTCAGTATATAGTGGTGGGCATTCTGCTCACATGTTTAAAAAAAGAAAAAAACTAACCTCTCTCTCTCTCTCTCTTGTGTGTGTGTATAAATACTGGGACTTGAACTCAAGGCTTGGGCACTGTCTCTGAGCTTTTTTGCTTAAAGCTGCTACTCTACCACTTGAGCCACAGCTCTAGTTTTGGTTTTTTGCTGGTTAATTAAAAGTAAATCTCATGGGTTTTCCTGCCCAGGCTGCAAGATCCTCAGGGATTATAGGCATGAGCTACCAGCAAATTTAATCCATATTAAGGATGCATAAACTGAAGCCCAGAGAAAAACAAATGAAGGATCATTCGTCTTGTTTCATCATTTCTAGCCAATTAATAATAGAGTTTTGAAACAGCCAAGACACAGCACAAAAGAGAATCCTCTGCCAAAATCTGCAAACTACCCACATGACATCATTACTGATAAAGGAACACACTGAGACAATGTAGAAGATTTCCTTTCAATAACGGGGCTCTTTCTCACTTAAAAACAAGGGCAGAGGTTGGGAATACCCTGACTACAGAAATGAATGGGAGTTGGGGGGAGTGTTAAGTTGTTAGAACCATAAATCAATCCACTAGCCAAAGCCTGCAAGTATAAATAAAAATAGTTTCATAAACAGAAACAAATCATTCACTTATGTAAAAGCTCATCTGGCCATATTCATCTCCTAATGTAAAAATAGGATTATAATAACAGCCCAAGTGTCTGTTTGTGTAGTACCATATGTAGCTTTTTCATTATTGACACCCATGACACTTTTTAAATTTTTCTCTTCTGATCCCAGTGATTCAGATCATCTTTTCCATTAAGCAAGCCCAAACAATTCACTGAGTCACTCTCTACATGAGTGAGGTCCATTTGGTGCCTTTCCTCAGAGACAGAGTTGATGTAACCAGTTCTAACTGCTAATCAGAGATCCTTGTTCTCTAGCTCTGCCTGCATTCACAACTAAAAAGAGAAAAATGACATCTAACACTAATAGCACTCTGAATAGCAAGTCAAGACTCCTATGATTTGCAACTGAGGTGTATTATTACTTAAGTCTATGCTTCATCATTCCAGCTTTGAATTACTACTTTCCCTCTACCAGCACGTCAGTATTTCTCTCCGATAAAAGGGGGAAAAAAGATTTAAATTAGAGATCTTTGGGCTCCCTCTCAAATGTTACAATTTCCTGTTATTTCTAAGAAAAATAAAATTAATTCAACAATCAAAAATTCTCATAGAAATTCATCTTTAAATTTTTTTTCTTGAGTTAGGCTTGTAGTACTATTGGAAATGGAGCTAATTCAATCTAGTTTGTTACACGGGGCCATAACCATGGGAAATTGAGAAGAGAATTGTGATGCCACACAATGTTATTCATCAAAGCATAGTGATTCTTTTTAATAAAAAGCCAAACAAAACAAAGAACAAGTTATAGGAGCTTTAAAAACAACATTAAGTCTAGACCTTGTCCCAGGTCAATTATCTCAGAACAGCAGAAAGGTGGGGAATAGTCAATAAATAATATGAAGTACCTAATCAGCTCCATCAGGGACCTCAGGGGACACCCAGCAGGCTATGACAGTCCGACAGATGCAGTGTCTCCTCTTGTGACACTTGCTATCCAGCAAAGGTGTGCAAGTGCTTATTTAAAACGCAAGTCCCAAGCCAGGCGCTGGTGGCTCACGCCTGTAATCCTAGCTACTCAGGAG
>NW_012267219.1:6812554-6817756 GCF_000151885.1 Dipodomys ordii | reverse complement strand
TTTTTTTTTTTTTTTTGCCAGTCCTGGGGCTTGAACTCAGGGCCTGGGCACTGTCCCTGAGCTTCTTTTGCTCACGGTTAGCAGTCTACCACTTGAGCTCAGTGCCACTTTTGTCTATTTCTATGTATGTGGTACTGAGGAATCGAACCCAGGGCTTCATGCATGCTAGGCAAGCGCTCTACCATTAAGCCACATTCCCAGACCTCACATATTTTCTTGATGGTATGTTTCTTCCTTTTGCTTCTGGATGCGGGCTTCTTTAAATATTTCTTCGAAGACTAGCGGTGATGAATTTCCTTAGTGTTCGCTTGTGTGAAAAAGATTTTATTTCTCCACTTTTGAAGGATGGCTTTAATAAGATATTCTTGGATAGCAGGCTTTTTCCTCCCCTCTCCTTTCAGCATTTTAAGTATAATATCCAATTCTCTCTTGACCTGCAAGACTTCTGCTAAGAAACTGCTTTTGTTTTAATGGGGATTTCTTATATGTGAATTGACACTTTTCTCTTGCGGCCTTTATAATTCTGTCTTTGTCTTTAAGGGTTTTTTGCCTTTTTATTTTGTTATTGTTGTTTTTCTGGTTTCGCTGTTGTTGTTGTTTCCTTGTGGTGCTAGGGATCCAACCCGGAGCCTCACATGTGCCAGGTAAATGCTCTAGCATTTGAGCTGTGCCTCTTTATCTCTGAGTTTTGACAGTTTGATTATAATGAGCCTCGGACTGGAATCTCATGTGTCTGGAAGTCCAGCTCTCTCCCCAAGACTTAGGATGCTATTAGGCAAAAATGCTTTGTATGCTTGTGTTCTGTAATTTTGTGTTCTGTTAATTCCCACAATGCAAAACTTGCTTAGCCTTATGGAATTCCATATGTTCTATAGGATTTCTTCTTAAATTTTTTTGTCTTTTTTCCAATCTCACTGGGTTATTAAAAAAAGAAGAAAAGAAAGAAGATGGAAAGAGAGAGGAACAAGAGAGAGTGAGAGAAGGGATTTTATCATACTGGCATTTATCTTAAAATCCTTACCAAAATTAAGGTACCATACATCTCTCATGTATGGTCACAAAATTCAAAGAGCTAGTTGAACATGACAATTCAAGTCTATAAGTCTCTCAGTACTCAGGAGGTGAGGTCAGGAAGACTGAAAGTTCAAGGTCAGCTTGGGCTATGTGGCAAGTGCAAGGCCAGATGAGGTGAATGTAATGAGATTCTATCTAAAAAGAAAGAAAGAAATGGAAGGAAGGAAGGAAGGAAAAGAAAGAGAGAGAGAAAGAAGGAAGGAAGGAAGGAAGGAAAGAAGAGCAAAAGAAAAGCCTAGAATTTACCATGTTAAGAGACTGTCACTGGTGTTCTAAGCAAATGATCAAGAAGCCAGTATCCACAATAGATTCACCTTGAATATGAATGCTGCTATTATTTCACAGGGCCCAGCCTATCTTTGATTCTAGGTAAGAAATGGTAGAAGACTTATTCTAAAAGACTGCTACTAAGTCAGGACTCATTCTAACTCCCCTGTTCTTGTTAAGTATTACAGACCTGCAGGAGACATCAGAGGCAGTGACAGTTGCCCCTCCTATACCATGGCAAAATCACACCACTTGGGAGCTATAAGAAGCATTCAACCATATGGCCTGGCTTGGCACAAGTTGTGATCTTATATTTTTTTCAATAAAATTTTAAATTAAGTCAGTCATTCATTTGGCAAATGTACACTGCCTGGACAAGACAGTGCCTACAGATGGGAAGTCTCTTGGAGACATTCACACACTTGATTAGTTTCACATTCTCAAACAGGATTCTCCTACTTATGGCTACCTCCTGAGTAGCTGCAATCATAAGTGTGTACTACTAACCTGACTTATTTGTTGAAGCAGGGTTGATGGGGATCTCACTAATTCTTTTCCTGAATTCATCTTGAACTGAAAGAGTTCCAGAGAAGCTGCTATTATAGGCATGAATCATTACACCTGGTCTCCAAATATTCCATTTGAAAAATTATTATAAAATAAAGCATGGTTGTGCATGCCTGCAAACCCATTTATTCAGGGGGCATGGCAGAGGCAGGAGGATCCAGAGTTTGAAATCAATCCAAGAAAATCCTCTCTGAAAAACATAATAAAAATCAAAACGACTAGGGAGAGGGGTAGCTCAAATGATAAGAGTTCTTGCCCAGTACGTATGAGATCCTGGGTTCACTCCCCAGTACAAGAAGGAAGGAAAAAAGGAAAGAAGGAAAGGAGGGAAGGAGGGAGCAGAAAAAAAAAGATCATATTTCAGTTATTGGTGATTTTAGAAATCATAGTGTTCCTATAAAATATTCTTGTAATGCCTAAATTAAATTATCTACTAAAATATTGAATCAGAGAACACTTTAATCACAAAAAGTTTATGGAGAATGTGTGATCTGCTTAATCCCTGATCACATAAATAAGAGTGCTGGTTGAGGGGGGAGGGTATTGAAGCCCAACTTCTCTAACTCAACCCAAAAGGTGTTAAGAACTGCTTTCTTTCTTTCTCTTTTTTTTTTTTTTTTTTGTCAGTCATGGGGCTTGAACTCTGGGCCTGGGTGCTGTCCCTCAGCTCTTCAGTTCAAGGCTAGTGCTCTACCACTTGAGCTACAGGGGCCACTTCCGGTTTTCTAGTGGTTTATTGGAGATAGGAGTCTCACGGTCTCTCCTGCCCAGGCTGGTTTTGAACCTCGATCCTCAGATCTCAGCCTCCTGAGTAGCTAGGATTACAGGCATGAGCCACCAGCACCCGGCAAGCTGCTTTCTTTCAAGCTCAACTGAAGAATCAAAAGCAGAAAGTCCTCAGAAGTAAACTTAATGTTGCCACAAGAATCTGAAGACCAAGGTTTCATAGCTTTTAGTCCCTTGTGCCACAAATTGTACAAATGTCTTGTGTAGTTAGTATTCAAGGCACTCATTATTTACTCCAGTTCTTTAAGAGCCAGTGGTACAATCTGGCCCTTTTTCCAAATGATCTCCTACTAGAATTGACAACTTTTTGACTGCCACCAGACTTCTTGACTAAAACTATAAAACTCAGTAGAGTTTTGAATCAAAATGTCTCCTCACCTAGCCTAATGGGAGAGGAAGTTACCCTGATTATACATTATGTAACTGAGGAATTTTTAAGTGGGCATGTGGAGGTAAGTAATTTTGATTAGAGAGACAGAATAAGGTTGCCTACTAAATACCATCTTAATTATGTACTTAAATAGCTACAATCTCCAGCATTTTTTCATCACGTAAAATCATGCAAAATTTCTTGAGTATGACTGGTTAATAAAATGAGAACTATTTCGTCATCCTAATTACCCCTTGAATTTAAAAAGTGCAAATTAAAAGCCTAACATATAAATAAAATATTAATAAGCCTTTATATGATGATATCATAGGAATGGAAGAAAGTAAAGTAACATGGATCAGACTGCCTGTATGTCTGTCTACCTACCATCATCCTTGCTTTTAGAGGGGACAGGAAGAGCACATATTAGGATAATAATCTATACAGACAAAAATTGAAGTGTGGAGAGGTTTTATCTTTGTAGCTATTTTTTGTTTTGTTTTGTTTTTGTCAGTTGTGGGGCTTGAACTCTGGGCTTGGGCTCTATCCCTGCGCTCTTCAGCTCAAGGTGAGTGCTCCACCACTTGAGCCACAGTGCCACTTCTGGTTTTCTGGTAATTAATTGGAGATAAGAGTCTCATGGACTTTTCTGCCCTGGCTGGCTTTAAACCGTGATCCTCAGATCTCAGCCTCCTGAGTAGCTAGGATTACAGGCATGACCCGGCTTATGTGTTTTTTTTAAATTTCTTTTGTATGTTCTTCCCCCATGGAAGAACACTGTTTTCACTGCATTTGCTTCTGGTGCCTTGCAGCTTGTATATACACTCTCCTAATTTGGGAAGGGGAAAGGAAATAACAAAATGATGAAACAAGGATACAGGTTGACTCATTGTAACAATGAGATATACAAGACACTATGTTGAAAACGAACTTTACAATGTGGTGGGAGTGGGGGGGAACTTTACAATGTGGTGGGGGCGGAGAGGAAGGAGGAGTTGGGGAGGGAAGCGATGGCAGGGGAAAAACAAAGGAGTGGGTAAAGATGCTCCACAGGAAATGTACTCATTACCTTACTCATGTAACTGCAACCCCTCTGTACAGTATCTTTAAATTTAAAAATATAGACAGACAGACAGATAGATAGATAGATAGAATTGGAGTGTGGCAAGAAACTGCAAAATAGTGCCATTTGCTTGTTAGAATTACCATGTTAGTACACAGATTGCCAGCTTATATTTTTAGATATAAGTAGATATATAAGAAAGCTGACAGATTTCTTCTCTGTATACCACCAGTGAGACCTCCAGGAAAGGCAGATGCAATGCAGTGCAATGTGGCTTCTCCAAACCGTTATCTGTGGCTTCTGCTGAAGAGACTAGACCTCAGTGAGGTCTAGTAAAGGCTTACCTCAGTGACATACATGAGAGGAATAGGTATAAAGAGACTAGAATACAGAGTTGGTTTTTCATTGCCATGTGTCTTCCATGAAATATGAAGTGATTGGTAAGTCTTCAGGTGCACCCCTCCCCAATACCACATATATTCTGAGAAATCAAACATTGCTACCTCTATATTCACCTGATTGAACACAGTTCATTCAACCATCAAGCACTAACTTAGTCAATGGCTCTGTGCTACTAGGACAGAGGAGGAGGAGAAGGAGGAGGAAGAGGAGGAGGCGGAGGAGGAGGAGGAGGAGGAGGAAGAGTGACTAGGGATATAGCCCAGAGTTAGAACACTTGCCTAGAATGCACACTGCCCTTTATCTAAGCCCTAATACAACATACACACATTGTTTATCTCCTCAAAAGCTCGCAGCTTATTGGGAGAGACAAAGAGATGCACATCATACAAATATGCGTCCAAGGTAGTTCAACAATGGTCCACATAATGGTGAATATGGGAAAGCATTTGCTTGAGACGTAACATGTTGTATTAAAGAGAAACCTTCAGCTGGGCGCTGGTGGCTCACGCCTGTAATCCTAGCTACTCAGGAGGCTGAGATCTGAGGATCGCAGTTCAAAGCCAGCCCGGGCAGGAGAGACCGTGAGACTCCTATCCCCAATAAACCACCAGAAAACCGGAAGTGGCGCTGTAGCTCAAGTGGTAGAGCGCTCGCCTTGAACTGAAGAGCTGAG
>NW_012267219.1:6793110-6811834 GCF_000151885.1 Dipodomys ordii | reverse complement strand
TGTGTGTGTGTGTGTGTGTGTGTGTGTGTGTAAGAGTTTCTCTTAAGGAAGTATCATTTGAACTCAAATCTGAAGGGCAATGTTACTTAAAATTGGGGAATCCTAACCTAGTAGTAGCAGGTAATGGTATTAGGGTGTGTGTGTGTGTGTGTGTGTGTGTGTGTAAGAGTTTCTCTTAAGGAAGTATCATTTGAACTCAAATCTGAAGGGCAATGTTACTTAAAATTGTATTCCAAGAAAAGCCTGTGCAAAGGCTAAGGAAGAGAAGGGACATGCAGCTTCAATGAACTCACAGATGCTCTGAGAAGAGGAAATAGTCACAGAGGTGAGACCAGACATGTGTGAGGGGCCTCCTCACTCACAGCCTTTGGAAGCTTCATCGTGGCTACAGAGTGACGATCAGAGAGTGAAAGCTGTTAGGAGACTATTCTAGAATTTGTGGCCTAAGGGGAGGTAGCCGGAGCTAAGAGGGCGGTTGTGGTAGGGAAAGGGGAATGCTGAACAGAGGTGAGCCTTGCAGGCTGGAGCAACCCAGTGATAAGCCTGAGGTCTGGAGGTATCCAGGATGATTCCTACTTTCCTGCCTTGTCGAACTGGTTGAATGAGCTGCCATTTATTGAGACAGGGGAAAAGTTCAAGGGTGGGGTGAAAAAAAACACCTGTGCAGTTTGCACATGTTTATTTGGAGGTATTTGTCATCGGCAGGTAGCAGTGAAGTAGTAGCTATATATGTAATAAACATATGTTCTTCGCATTAGAGAACCTTTTTATTTCCTCCCCAGTGCCGCTCTTCTCCCTTCATGGGTCACTTAATGGATCTACCTTCACTGTTATGTACTCCCAAACCAAGACAACACCTTCGATTATTCTCTGTTTCAGTCCCTCATCCAAGCCATCAATTGGTGCTTTCAGGTATTATTTTCCACTGTGCCCTGAATCCAACTTGCCACTACCTTCCTCTCAACGACTGGCAGAAGCCAGAGGTACCTCCTGCCTCCACTTCTATATACTCGCCTCATGGTCCTGTGCCCATTGTCCCCTGGAGTCTTCAAAGCTAGTATCAATAAAATCACATTTCCCTCTTCAAATACCCTTCCCAAGGCCCTTAGAATAAAGTCCCCTGGGTGTTTTCACCACAGGTTCCCAGGCCCCAGGAGAACTAGCCCCTCCCAACTCATCTCTCTCTAATCACACTTGACTCTGTCACAGACTTCTGTCCAAAAGCCACCTCCTCATAGGCTTGGACTCAGTAGTCATGCAAATGTCAATGAAACATGATTTGGGACCCAGGAGACTGGGGGGAAAAAATTAAATGTGCTTTAATACTAAGAACTGATCAAAGTTGGTCAACTGGAACTCTTTAGTCACATGATGTGAAGGTGAAATGGTCTTACCCTTTTGGGAACTAATATGGTAATCTCATCAGAAGTTGAACATTGGCAGATCCAATGAGCCAGCCATTCTGTCCCAGTCACAAGCCAGGGGGCCCTATCAAGAGGCACATACACAAACCTAACAGCCTGTGCTCTAGAAGCTAAAATGCAGGGCATGATCCAACTAAATCCACAAGGTGATGAATCCACTCATTCACCCAATGGTACATGATTCAGCTGTGAAAATGAATAAGCTCTACCTATTGCAACAATATGGGACAATACTGCTCCTCTTACAAATCAAAGAAAGTAACTGAAACTAAATGGTACATATAGTTTGTGTAATCTGACTTTTTAAATTAGAGGCAAAGAAAATGATAAAAAATTAAGGAAATAGTTGCATCAAAAGCAAGGCGTTAAAAAAAAAGGCATTAAGTCTCTGTTTCTTCATCTATAAAACTGGGTAATGGTAGCCAGTGCAAGCGGCTCAGGTCTGTAATCCTACCTACTTGAGCAGCTAAAGCAAAAAAAAAAAGATCACGAGACTCCTCTCAACTAAGAGCTGAGCATGATGACAGACACCTGTCAATCTACCTAACATGGAAAACGTAAAATAGGTGGATTATAACCCAGACATATACCTGGTAACGAGTGAGACTCTATCTCAAAAACAGAGGGTTGGAGGTATGGTTCAGCAGTAACAGCACCTGCCCTGCAAACCTGAGGCCCTGAGTTCAAATCCTAGTACCATCAATTAAAAATTGAAAGAGTGAGCCGAGGTCTGTAATCATAGCTACTCAGGAGGCTGAGATCAGAAGATTGCAGTTCAAAGCCAGTCCTGGGAAGAAAAGTCCATGAGACTCTTATCTCCAATAAACTAACTACTCAGCTAAAGCCAGGAGTGGCTCAAGTGGCAGAGTAGAAGCTCAAGGACACACCCAGGCCCAAAGTTCAAGTTCCAGGACAGGCTAAAAAAAAAAAAAGAAAGAAAAAAAATAAGTTGGTGGTGATAAGGTTGTTAAGGTTGTTTATGGTGATTAACAGGATTGGTAATAGTTCTTACATTAGGTAATAGGCATACAGGTGTTATGTTATTATGTGTGTATACATATGTGTGTGTGTGTGTGTACTGCAACACACAGTATTATTCTATGATATATATGGATATGTGTATTGCTAATAAGAAAAGTTAGAATTTTTTTAAAGTTGAATCAAGATGAAGGGAGCGTTACTATTGTAGGTAACTAGTTAGTTATTATTTCCCTGAATGTATAAAATAGTAACTATATCTTTTCTCTGGACCTCACTTTTTGGGGGAGGAAGTATATACATCACTTCCACATGTATATATGAGAAAAACGCAAATGTATGTTTGTGTGTATTCACTCTTTCTTCCTTCCTTTCTCTCTCACATTCATTTTTTTGGCTTATGTTAAGTCTCCTCACTAGAAGTAGAATGTAAATTCCAAGGCTGTGAAGTTTTTTGACATGCCTATCTACCTGAAAAGTACCTGACTACCATTACTCAATCATGTACACTAAATACTTATAGCATAAATTAATAACCAGATGAACAGATGGCGTAGCCAGCACAAGTAAAGCAACAGATGACAGCATATTTAGTGCATGAATTTTAAGTCAGACCCCTCTGAGTTCATATCCAAGCTCTAATCAGCCTTCGTAGGTGGGCAATCTTCAGTGGGTTCCACTCAGTCTGTCCATCTATAAGACTGGGTAATGGGGGTGGTTGTGGTGATTAAACAGTGAATTTAGCAGTTTGGTCAGCAATAACAATATAGTTTCCCTATAAAAGAGATCCATTTTCTTGCTGCCTTTGAGCTATTTGAATCCTCAGGCAGTTAACCATGACCAATTTCCTCCACACCCAATTTGAAAACATAGACCAACTTAGAATGCTAGAGTTATTTCTGCAATTTGGTCAGAATAAAAAGTGGTGCCAGAGAAATCTTGTAACCGCCAAACCTCAAGGATGGTCCAATATCATCTGGCATCTGCCCTAGCCCCCAACTTTAAGAGAAGAAGATGAGAATAGAAAATTAGCACCTGCCCCTTACTGAAGGCACTCTTACTAGCCAATGACATCAACACAGTTTCTTTTTCAGTTCTCCCAGCTTGCATGGGTAGGTGGTAGATACAGGGATTCTAGAAAATAGCTTTGTTATAAGCTATTTTCAACTTTAGGCCTGAGTAGGTTCTAGTTTGGAAATCAGATTCAAACAACAATCAGCAATTCTTGAGAGTAGTCTTGTACTCTCAATGGTAATACATCTTCTTAAGATAAAACATAAACACAAAAGGCTACATCACTTTTTTTAAAAAATCATGCATGATACCCTATTTTATACTATTAAAACCCAGGCCCTTTAGGGCTGTGACTTCACTAAGAAGTACAACAGCAGCACCAGTCTATAAGAGAACTAAGCTTTCTAGTACTCTTGGCTCCCATTGCTGCCTGTTAGCTAATAATAAAAATGAACCTCTCCCCGGATGGATCTGCTCAACTCTGCCAATCCAGGCCCAAAGAACAGCCCAGAGGTACAAAGGTTTGATTAATATGGCTCTCATGATGTTATTAGTAGTAGTAATGATGATGACAATGAAAACAGATCAATCCTTTACAAAGTGCTTACTATGTACCAGGTAATGTTTACTCTAAGTGTTTTGTGTGCATTTTGTTGACTTAATCTGAATAACTACTCCATAAGGCAGGTATCAAGCTTGCAATAAGACAAGTGGATCACCTTTGTCGTCCTAGCTACTCAGGAGGTTGAGATCTGAGGCTCAGGTCATATTTTGAAGCCAGCCCAGGCAGAAAAGTCTATAAGACTCTTATTTCCAATAAACTACCAAAAAAGCTGTAAGTAAGCTGAGGCTCAAGTCATAGACCACCAGCCTGGAGTGGAAAAAGCTAAGGAATGGTGCCTTGGTCCCTGAATTTATACCCCAAAAGCAGAATACACACACACACACACACACACACACACACACACACACACACACACACACACCGGTTCTATACATATGACTCTAAAGATAAGCACGTAGCATCTATATACACCCTAACCTTGCAGAGGAAGGTAAAGCTAGAGCAGAAAGCAGTAGTCCATCCTAACTTTGCCAGTGGTCCTAGGTAAAGAATGAGTAAGCATCTCCCAGCCCTCATGGTTTTGATCAAGTGAGGCTCCTCCTTATTCAATGAACTAGATGGGGAAATGGGTAGAACATAGAAGCTGTAGCTATTTTTTGTTACATCTCATAACCTGATTGCTTCTCATGACATCTATTAACCTTCACGGGGGCGAGGGGGGTGCGGGTGGCGGCGGCCCGGGCAGGCCTTTCTTATACGTCCTACTTTTCCCAGCATCCTGGATACTTTAACCTTCTTTCAACATAGCTGCAACTTTCTCTTGGAATTTTTTCCTGACTCTAAAGTCTCCTTTGTCACTCCTGTCAAGGAGTGACAAGTTCTATGCTCAGAACACTTTGCATATGCTTCCTACATTTTGCAACTACTGGATTCATTGATGTTTATTATTAATATTATATTTTCTCTTCCTTTTACATTTTCAGTCAATAAGCCTGGTAAAGAGCTGCCTCAGCTTCTACACAAGCAATTTAGAGTTTACTGACTGAATGAATGAAGGAAACCATTGCTCCTTGAGAATGAACAGTTGACAACACGGAACTCATCACCATCTACAGAAATGATGCCCAGGCAATACCAGCAGGATGAAAAAAATCCAAAAAGGAAGAATCACTGGAGGGGATCTTCTTGATTTGTAATGAAAGAATTCTAAGGAAACCCCTTAGGAGGACTTTGCTTCTAGTCCTAGAATTTAATCTTGCATCATTTTCAATAATACCCACCACGACCACCTTTGACCACAGCCTCCATTTAATCCTTGCGACTCCTCACTTCATTACTACCCAAGTTTCTGAATAGCTTGTGAGGTTGGGTGAAAGGCTGCCCAAAGGTCTTTGAACAGTTTCTGTTCTGAGAAATTTTTTTTTTCTCTTCAGGGCAAATCCCTGTTTAGTTCTCTTTTATCTTACTCATAAACACTGTTTAAAAATGCTTGGAGGCATTGGAGGTGAAGAGAAAAAGATATATCTCAAAGTTGTTCATCAATACGGAATTTCTCCGGGCATCCGAGTGACCTTGGCATTTTTCACATTTCCCTGGGTCTCCTTGGAGATGGTTGCTAGGATCCTGGGTTGTCCCCAGCTAAAAATCTTCACAACGTGGACTGCTGCTTTTCTTCTCTTGTCTCCTCTCTTTATTAGCCGGTTTGGCCTCACACAGTCTATTTCTCTATGAATGCAATCTGCCTGTAACATTTTATTTTTTAAAAATCACATTATATTATATATAAACAGCATACCCCCATTCTTTGGGTTCCTGTAGAAATCATTTTATTTGGATTATAACATTGGGCAAGCTAGTCCATTAAAAATACCATTTATGTTCTTAATGTTTCATAGTTGCCTGAAAATAAATTATTCCTATGGCAGTTGACCCCATCTCTCTTTTCTTTGAAAATCCAGTGTGAATTAGAAACACCTGAATATTAAAAATAAAGACACCCAACCTGGTCGATTCTTTTCACACTGTGTATTTAGCAAGCTTTTGGCTTAGATTATCTCAAGATTAATTCTTAAATGTGTGCCAATTTCACATTTCATTTCTTTCCTGAGTGAATGTAAATAAACTTTTCACTGATTCTACTCTCTTTATTAACATTCTACATATCTGGATCATTTCATTATGGAGGTTTCTTACAATGTTGACTAGATCAAATCAAAATTGAAATCTGGGACTTCCGATAACCAGAAAAAAGCTAAAAATGCAATATCCCTGAGCAATCTTGGCACTTTCCACACAAAGTGAGATACTTGGTTGACATTTCCCATTCAAATCTAACTTACAAAGCAAATCTCTAATGGGAGTTTATCATGTAGCTCTCCTTAACAGGGAATATATTTTCAAGGGAAAAGCAATAATAATGCAACCACTGATGGCTTATGCCTATAATCCTAACTATTCAGGAGGCTGAGGTCTGTGGATCAAGGCGTGAAGCCAAACTGGGCAAGAAAGTCTGTGAAATTCCTATTCTCCAATTAACTAGCAAAAAGATAGAAGTCACCAGTGCTAGAGCACCAGGCTTGTGCAAAAAAGCTAAGGGAGGGATGATGTCCAGGAATACACACACACACACACACACACACACACATACACACACACACACACACATCCAAAAGTAGGATTAAGTTGACACCCAAATTTCTATTGCTGTACATCATCTACTGTTTCTCCAACATCATCTTAAACCTAAATATGCATTACAGGTGAAGAAAATAGAGGTAATTATATGCCTCAGAAGCAAAATGACTCAAGTAAATCAATATGGAAGAGCTTATTTTCTGTCTTCATTCTACCTTGGCTATCCCTAAAATAAGAAGCCAGTAGTTTTGGGTGACTGAAAGACACTTCCTTCATGAGAAGAAACCAGAATGAGACACACCAGTTCAAGCAGGCTTTATTTAAAACATTCAGCACCTCTTAGAAATGTGAAGTAAGCAGGGAGATGCTTAAATATTTTATGCTCTGAGAAGGTTGTGGAGAGTTCACTGAGAATTGACAACTGCAGGCCGGGCAGGAAGCAGCCAGGCATACTTCACACAGGGGGTGTTTGGTAATTTGAGGCCAAGGGATGTCAGAATTTATCTTAATTTAGCACCTGTAGAGCTCTGCTGCTGCCAAACCTAGCAAAGCCTTTTCAGAGATGACCTTAGGGTCCAGAATTTTAAGCAGAGCAAGAATATCCAGCCATGTTGACATACACCTCCAAAGCAGGCCAATGTTACAGATACAGCACCTAGGCCCAGGCTACCAGCAACTCAGTAAGATCAGGAAGAACACCAGAGGCCAAAGAGGGGAACACTACAAGCTTTTTAAGCCAAGTGTTGGTAGTTCATAGCTGTAATCCTAGATATTCAGAAGGCTGAGATCTGAAGGTCATGGCTCAAAGCCAGCCCGGACAATAGTGGAGTGTGGCTTAAATGGAGAGTGTTCCTGAGTGGGAAAGCTCAGGGTCAGCACCCTGTAGACTCAGGACAAATGGAGGAACATTTGAATCTGGTGGCAGCTCCCGTTCCCCTTGGTGTCAGTGCTGGTGCTTGAGCTCAGGGATAGCACCCAGGCCCTGAGTTCAAGTCACAACCCACCAAAATAAGTAATAAGTAAATAAAATCAGAAGAGAAAATAATAGTATAACCATGACCAATAAACCCCTCTGTCCATCTGTACTTACATTATGCTTATAACTTCTTAATTGTGCTTTCTCTACATGTCTTGTAGATATTGTTAAAACATTACTGTAAAGTTCAGGCCTTTCTCCCACTAACAACAACATACTAGGATCTCAGTGTGTTTCCAAATACCCAGTATTTATTACTAATCCTGGAGACACACACACACACACACACACACACAGACACACACACACAGAGGCAGAGAAAACCCAGTGTTTGAATGTTCAAAATGGAGCAGAAGGTGCACAGAAAACCAGGCTACACTGTGGTAGTTTTTAATACCCATGATGCCCACCCACTTCCTGGTCATACAGAGTTGGAAGGAGAGTCAACTAAAGAAAACTGTAGTTTATATATCAATGACATAAGTAGGAGTAAATCCAGGACAGAAGGCATGGCATATTTAGGTGAAATAACTGGGCTGCCAGAGAGATTGAGGAAAACAATTTCCTGCTAATAATATCTAACAATAAAAAAAACACCTGCTAAGCAGAAATAATCTTGTCAAAATTATAACGTTCAAGTTGTCAAGTTGGAATTTTGGTTGAACTTTGCTCAAGTCATCAGTCAAGCACTTATAAAATATCTGCTGATTATGTCGCATTACATTTGACTCACTGGAGTATACAAAAGAGACACAGAAAACATAGATCCTTTCCTACAGAAACTCATATTCTGATGGCTAATTTTATATAACACCTAGGACAGACCAGAGTCTCCAGCATTTTATTTATACAGTAATGTAGGTGTCACTGTGAAGGTACTTTGTACATGTGATTAACATCTAAATCTACTGACTTTATGTAAAGATTACCTCTTTATTGTGGGTGGGCCTCATTCAGTCAATCCAAAGCTTTTAACAGCAAATTCTAAAGTTTCCTGACGAGAAAACAAATTGTCTCAAGACTACACCATCAACTCCTGATGGAACTTCCTTCTGCCCACCTTTTCTACAGAAAATAAATCTTACTAGTTCTAAGTCACTGGAGAATTATGACTGATATACATTCTTTTTTGTGTGTCAGTCCTGGGGCTTAATCTCGGGGTGTGGGCACTATCCCTCCACTTAAATGCTCAAGACTAGCACTTTACCACTTGGGTCATAGCTCCACTTCTAGCTTTTTGACTGTTAGCTAGAAATAAGAGTCTCACAGACTTTCCTGCCTGGGCTGGTTTTGAACCATGATCCTCAGATCTCAGCCTCTAGAGTAGCTAGAATTACCGTGTGAGCACCTGGCACTTGGCTTTCATATGCACTCTTCTAATAAGCAAATGGGTAAACGGAGGGGGGGGAGGGGGGAGGGGAGGGAGACTGGGGTCAAAGATGATTTCCATGAGCTGCAGACACTCAGATCATTCTGGCATACAGTACAGTTAGTATACAACATGGAGACCTAGTCCTATGTCCTGAGGGGACCACAGCACTCAAGAACACCTGGGGTCAGAAAGAAGCATTTCTTACAAGGGAAAGGAAAAGATACCCACCGTGTAACAGTTACTCTATTAGAGCATAAAGTGAAAAGCTAGGAACAATGTTAAGAAAGTGCAAGTTAGGTAGTAAAAATGGTAAAGTAGGGTGCCCAGCAGGAAATGTCAGGTTTGCCTGTGGGAAAAATTGCAAGGTCTTGCAGGAGAAAGTCCTCGTTAGGTGATCTCGTGTATCTAAAAAATGCTCAATTAATTTTTTATTTCATGAATGCATAAAAATACTGCTTGTATTCATTAAGACTCTCGCTGTAAAGATATATCATCAAAAAGAGAAATGGGATGTATGTAGTAATACTGTAAAAAATTCAAAATATGAGAAGAAATTTTATTTCTAGGTGTAAATGATAAATGTTAGAAAATAAACATATGAAGTAAGAAACAGTATTATGCAGCAAAAGAACAAAGTACCTAGTATAAATATCTGTATAGAAATATAACACATGGCTGGGAAGGTGGCTCAGTGGTAGAGTGCTTGCCTTGCATGCATGAGGCCCTGGTTTCGATTCCTCATCACCACATAAGCAGAAAAAGTTGGAAGTGGTGCTGTGGCTCAAGTGGTAGAGCATTAGCCTTGAGCTGAAGAGCTGAGGGACAGTGCTCAGGCCCAGAGTTCAGGCCCCACAACAAGAAAGAAAGAAAGAACAAAAGAATGAAAGGCAGGAAGGCAGGAAAGAAGGCAGGAAGGAAGGAAGGAAGGAAGAAAGAAAGAAAGGGAAAAAAGAAAGAAAGAAATATAACACATAAAAATTAGCAACAACTGAAGAAAATATTAATTAAGAGGCCCAGGTGTAGTGGTGCACATTTGCAATCCAGCTACATGAGGGGCAGAGGCAGAGGTTAGGGGGATCATGGTTTGGGGTCCAGGTCAGCCCCTGCAAAAGTAAATCATGGGGGGGGAGAGAGAGAGAGAGAGCACACAAGAGGAAGGGAGGGAGGGAGAGGGAAGGAAGGAAAGAGAGAGAAGAAAAGAAAGGAGGGAAGAAAGAAAAAAAAGAAAGGAGAAGAAATAGCTAGATGTGGTAGTGCCCAGCTAAAATCCCAGATAAGCAGAAGGTTGAGGGAGAAAGATCCTTGTCTGACACCAGTACAGGCAAAAAGTGAAAGCCCATCTGAAAATGGCTGGGACATAACTCACGTGGTAAAATGCTTTCCTAGCAAATGTAAGATCCTAAGATCAAACCCTAGTACCATAAAAAAAAATTAAAGAAATCTAGATGTTCCACAATTATAGATGAGACAACATTAACCAAGCAGTTCAAACTGAACAGTAGATTTCTACCAAAATCTCAGCTCAAATTTGCACAAATATTGGCAAGTTAATCATAAAATTAATGTTGAGATGTAAGCTATCCAGGAGGGTTAATAATAGTAACAATAATAATAATAATAACAAAGACAATTCAATGATATGTTTATCATTGATAACAGTGTGATGAGGGCATGATAAATACATCAACACAGTAGAATTCAGAATCCAGATATAAGCCCTCATATGTTTAGTTGTCTTTCAACAGGAGTGTCAACATATTGGGGAAAAAATACACAAGTGTTTATGCCCTATGATTTGGCAATGGCTTCTTAGACAATCAAAATCACAATGACAAAAGCAAAAGTAGGTAAGATGGATGGCATCAAAAGTAATAACAACACCATTAATAAATGAAGACAACTCACAGAAGGGGAGAAAAGATTGGCAAATCATGTATCTGCCAATGAATTTATAGTCAGAATATACAAGGAACTTTTACAACTCAGCAATAAAGACAAACAACTCAGGTTTAAAAAATGGGCAAATTCTAGTCACTGGTGGCTTAAGAATATACAAGGAACTTTTACAACTCAGCAATAAAGACAAACAACTCAGGTTTAAAAAAATGGGCAAATTCTAGTCACTGGTGGCTTAAGAATATACAAGGAACTTTTACAACTCAGCAATAAAGACAAACAACTCAGGTTTAAAAAATGGGCAAATTCTAGTCACTGGTGGCTTAAGCCTCTAATCTTAGCAATTCAGGAGGCTGAGATCTGTGGATCACAGTTTAAAGCCAGCCAGGGCAGAAAAGTCCCCATGAGACTCTTATCCCAATTAACCACTAAAAAGAAACAGAAGAGGAGCTGTGGCTCAAAGTGGTAGAGTGCTAACCTTGAGCCAAAAGTACTCAGGGACAGTGCCCAGGCCCTGAGTTCAAGCCCCACGACCAACAACAACAACAAAAATGGTACTGAGGGACTGTGAGGTGGTAACTCATGATTTCTGTCTGCATTTTCCTCATGGTTGTGATGATAAACATCTTTTCATGCACCTATTGGCCATCTATATATCTTCTTTGGACAAATACTATGCACTTTTACTTGCCCCCTTTTCTTTTTAACCACCTCATAGTCCCTCAGATGACTAAAATAAAATGCTAGATAATAACAAGTCTTGGTGAAACTGTGGGAAAACTAGTATACTTATGTATTTCTGGTGTTGGAACACAAAATTGTGTGGGAAATAGTTCCCCAAAGTGTAGGTCCCTACCATATGTCTACACAAACTCGGGAACACATGTGTTCATAGCAGTACCATTCATAATAGCCAAAAATTGAAAAAACCCAATAGATGCCTATCCACCGATCAATGCATAAACAAAATAATATCTTTATCCAAAAGAATATCATTCTGCCACAAAAAGAATGAAGTATTGATTCATACGTCAAGGTGAGTAGGCCAGGAAATGTAGGTATAAGGATGAAGCCAATCACAAGAAACCACATATTGTATGATTCTATATGAGGAATACCAGGAAGGACTAATCCATAGACAGAGATTAGACCAGTGATTGTTTAAGGCTGTGGTGGGAGTGGGTGGGTGGAGAGCAAGAATTGAGGGGACCACTAAGGAGCAAGAAGTTCCTTTTAGGGGTGCAGAAAAATACTATAAAATTAGATTTGGTGACGGCTGCACAACTCTGTGAACAGATTAAAAACCACTGAGCCATTTTAAGTGGGTGGATTTTCTAGCACATGAACTATATGTCAAGCAAGCTATAAAAAGACGGGGGTAGTTGTGCCTTCAGCTTGGATTAAATAGGAAATCTTTTCAAAATAGAGAAGATGTGATAAGGTAAAGGTGCTGCTGGCAAAAGAGAGGCATTCTGTGAGAGTTGAATGACACTTCACTGGGTCTCCTGGGGACCCTTCAGAGATAACCAGGAGACCCAGCTTCCAAGAATCTGACTTTGGGTGAGAACCAAAGGCATTTGGAGCTGAGTTATTTCAGGGTAAGCATCCAAGAGGTTCCGTCCTTGAATTCTCGTGAATTTTCTGCCCAGAGCTGGATCCTCATTGTTCTACTCCCTTTTGACTTTTCTCTTCATTAGAAAATCCTACCATTTCAGGGGCTGGGAAGGTGGCTCAGTGGTAGAGCACTTGCCTTGCATGCTCGAGGCCCTGGATTCGATTCCTCAGCACCACATAAGAAAAAAGCCAGAAGTGGCACTGTGTGGCTCAAGTGGTAGAGCGCTAGCCTTGAGCTGAAGAGCTGAGGGACAACGCCCAGGCCCAGAATTCAGGCCCCACGACCGGACCCCCCAAAAAAAAAAAAGAAAAGAAAAGAAAAAAGAAAATCCTACTATTTCAGTCAGGAGCTAGGGGCTCACATCTTGCAGCCTAGCTACTCAGAAGCCTGGGATCTGAGGATCACAGTTTGAAGCCAGCCCAGGTAGAAACATCTATGAAACTCTTTTCTCTTTTCTATAGTTAACATCACTACCTCCAAAAAGTAGAGCTGTGGATCAAGTGGTAAAGTGCCAGATTTGAGGGAAAAATCCAAGTGAGAGTGTGAGGCTATACCCAGTATGGATATGTGTGTGTGTATATATATATATATATATATATATATTTAATTGAATCCTACAATTTCAGTAACTACCCTTCCTCTTACTTCAGTTTTCTCAAGTCAGTTTCTGTTTGGCATTTGCCAAGTGCAAGGTATGACTTCATTTCTCTTTAAAAACTTTTGATAGAGAGCTGGGAAGGTGGCTCAGTGGTAGAGTGCTTGCCTTGCATGCATGAGGCCCTGGGTTTGATTCCTCAACACCACATAAACAGAAAAGGCCAGAAGTGGCGTTGTGGCTCAAGTGGTAGAGCAAAAGCCTTGAGCTGAAGAGTCAGGGACAGTGCCCAGGCCCAGAGTTCAGGCCCCATGACCAACAACAACAACAACAACAAAAACCTTCTGATAGAGATACTAATAGATGGCAGGATAACAAATTGTTGTCCTGACTTTACTAGGCAGATACCAGAAGACTTTGGGTTTTTTAAGCAACGGAGTGTTCATTATACCTCTAAAACAAGCTGTATTAATTTGAAGAGAAATACTGTTGTCTATCATGTTAGCAAGTGATGAGTTCTCTAGAATACTACAGATAAATGGGACACACTTAGTGTTTCTTAAATTTAAACAATGGTGGGGGCTCTTTTCATTTCAAAGAGTCTTGAAGCTGGTTGTGATAACACACCTGGGTAACTAAAAAGATGAGGCAGGAGAACCAGGGGCTCAAGAAAAATGCCCAGATTACATATTGGCTAATATGGTGATGCAAACTTATAATCCTAGCATATGGAAGGACGAGGGAAGAGGTGTGTGAGTTCACAGTAAGCGTGGGCTACAAAACGAGGCCCAGCCTTAAGATAAACAAACAAACAAGTCTTGAAAATTGAGAAATATGGTGTCATAATCTCAGCTTCCTGTTTTCACTTGGCAGCAATTTCATTGGAAATACGAAATTAAATGTTATTGAAAAGAGTCCAGTGTCTAATCAATGGATGAATGAAAACGTCCATGCGATAATATAATGAGCCTTAAAAACAATGCCACAAGTTTATGGACATTATTGAAATGTGTACTTACAATAAGTTCAAGCATGTGTTCTTGAACTCAGAACCTCACACTTTTTTTTTTTTCCCTCATGTGTCTTAAACTCTAGTCCTGGGTGCTGTCCCTCAGCTCTTCAGCTCAAAGCAAGTGCTCTACCACTTGAGCCACAGTGCCACTTCTGGTTTTCTGGTGGTTAACTGGAGATAAGAGTCTCATCGACTTTCCTGTCCTGGCTGGCTTTGAACTGCAATCATCAAATCTCAGCCTCCTGAGTAGCTAGTATTACAGGCATGAGCCACCGACGCCTGGCACTTATTTTTTTGGCTTTCTGCTCAAGGCTGTTGCCTTACCACTTGACCCACACTTCCATTTCCATAGGTAATTTTTATGACATGTAAATTAGAGCTCAAAGCAAATATGTAGCAATAAACTGTCAGGAAGTTATCACCACATTTCAAAATATGCCTTAAGGCCACAGAGAAAACTTTTACTTAATTTTTAACTCAATTTTACTTAAAGGTTCTATAGAATTCAATGACCTCTTAGATCCCTGTTTGGCTACTGAGAAAAATTTGTCACATTGGAGTACCAGCATCTCGGTCATGTTTCCTGGGGACCTCTATAATCTTAACCCTTGTGCAAAAAAGACAAAACAAAGCAATCAGAATGGCTTCATACTCATTATATGGTGGTTTTTCTAGAAACTTTATGCAAAGTCCTGTACTTTCTTCTTTTTTTGGGGGGGGGGAGTCCGGTCGTTGGGCCTGAACTCTGGGCCTGGGTGCTGTCCCTCAGCTCTTCAGCTCAAGGCTAGCGCTTTACTACTTGAGCCACAGCGCCACTTCCGGCTTTTTTCTTTTTGCTTATGTGGTACTGAGGAATCGAACCCAGAGCATCATGCATGCAAGGCAAGTGCTCTACAACTGAGTCACCTTCCCAGCCCCAAAGTCCTGTACTTTTTCTGTTCCATTTTTTTCCCTTTTCAAGGGTACAAGTGACCATTCCTCCACTGATCTGAGTGAGTCTAACCTTTTAAAATGCTGAGAATAAGGTCTTATGACTCAGGTTCCTGTCTGTAAACACTAATTACCGCATTTTGCCATGCTAGGGCTCTAGCTCCAGCCTAGCAGAGGTGCTGACTGAGGTAGCATGAAATTACTCTTGGCTTCTATGGCTTAAGATCTTCCTGAAATGGAGGGGTGGGGGAGGATCCGGTAAGGGGGTGGGGGTGGGTATGGGAAGGGAATAAAAAAAAACTAAAAAAAAAAAAGATCTTCCTGCATGTTCCCATCCACAGGCTGGCTTATAGCACACATCCTATATCCCTTTCTGATGCACTCCAGGGTTTTATGAATTAGGACTTGTGTGTTTAGGGCAGAACATTTGGCAAGACTAAAGAGGCTGTGGGTAGAGCATCCTTTAAACTTCAGGGTAGGTAAAGTACAAGCCAAGGTGTGGGGTGTGTGTGTGTATGTGTGTGTTTATGTGTGGCTTTTTCCTGGGGTGCTGCTCTTTATGTAGTTTAGATAGCTGGGTATCACATAGGGGAACTTCTCCACTTAGCTCTTATTAACTAAGTGCCGTAAAAACTTACAGACAATGACAACTTTGCCTGGACACATGAAACCAAAGCAGACTTTGACAAATGACAATACGGGGTTTTTGTGGGGTTTTTTTTTATTTTTAAAAAATTGTGCTGATACTGGGCCTTGAACTCAGGGCCAAGGTATTCTCTTTTAGCTATATCTCCCTCAAAGCTGGCATTCTACCAAATGAGCCACACCTCCACTTCTAACTTTTTACTGATTAATTGGAGATAAGTCTCAAGGACTTTTCAGCCCTGGCTGGCTTTAAGCTGCAATCCTCAGATCTCAGCCTCCCGAGTAGCAGGATTATATAGGCATGAGCTACCAGTGCCCTACAATGCTTTATTATTATTTTTTAATTGAACACAGCATGTCTCGGAACTCTTTGTGGCAGTCCTTAGTAATAAGACATTAACAATATCAGAACTGTCGCATAAACCAGTGGCCAAAGCAGGATGCTCAAAAATTCTCTGTGTAGGGAACTACGATTCCCTAATTTCTATAATCTAGTTAGATTGAAAATGCTTGTAAAAAAATACTGCCCTAAATGTGATGTTACATCATACATACTTGAGCAATCATTGACTGTACTATCATTCACGTGTTTAAAATCAAATGGGGGGAGGGGTGTCAAGACTAAAAGGAAACAGGAATGATGGAGTGAGCAAATGAACAATACTGACAGAACCTGGATCTGTTCCATTGGTGGGGGGAGGTTGCCATGGCCTCAGGAAATGAGCAAATGTGACAAAAATAGTAAGCAGTTAATCAAAATAATAATAAACATGCAGACTAATTGTAAGCAATTAGATTGGTGCAGGCTTCATCTTCATGCAGCTGTGGGTCTGTTTCCAAGTTTAAAACCAAGTTATATGCAAAATTGGAGAAACAGAAAGAAAAATAAGGGTCTGTTCCAGTTTTGCAGATTGAATACATTTAGTTACTTTATAACCAAATCTGGCCCATCACTGAGGGGCATGCTCTTGAAGCCTGCCTTCAGTCCATGAAAGAGATAAAAAGCACCATGCTTGTGATTTTGGGTAGTTGCAGGCTTATATAGCTGCCTTGAACCAACCTACTAATCTCTCTGTGCTTCCATGTTTCCTCGTCTCTCTAAAATATGGTTCATAATACCATCTACCTACTAGGGGTGCTATGAAGGCCAACACTGCTCTTGCAACAGTGCCTGGAGCACAGTAAACACTCAGCACGCAGGTCCTTGTTATCTGCCTCTCCCTCTAGAGTTCAGGGAGAGCAGGAATGGTTAGTACAGACATACCAGAAATCTGGACTTTTGCTGATTTTTCAAACACTGTAAAAGCCAGACAAGGCGGGTTCACGCACAAAGATGAACTTTTATGAAGAAAAATGGTAGGTGGTTTACTGCCTAACAAAAGGTGTTAACCTTTGCTGTGTTACAAGAGTTTTAATTTAAGGCATCCAAAGCCTGATTATTTCACATATAGGTTATATTCTTTGAGGGTCATCCACCTAATTTGGAACTCCCAAGCCCTTTCACACCACCTATCAAAAGCTAGAGTCCTGCCAATGCTAGAGGCTCGTACCTGTAATCTTATTTACTCAGGTGGTTGAAGATCTCAGATCTGGTTTGAAGCCGGATTGGTAGAAAGTCTATGAATCTATTATCTCTAATGAAACAGCAAAAAAAAAGCTAGAAAAGGAGATGTGGTTCAAGTAGTGGAACACCAGTCTTGAATAGAGAAGCCAAGCAACAGTACAAGGTCCTGAGTTCAAGCCATAGTACTGGCCAAACTTAAGAGTCCTTCTTTCTTCCTGGAAGAGCTGGATGTCCAAGTTGTACAGAATCCACCAAAGCTGAGACAATCAAGTTAGGGAGCCAACATTAAAAACTGACTGTACAGGCTGAGCACTGGTGGCTCACACCTATAATCCTAGCTACTGAGATCTGAGGATCGTCGTTCAAAGCCAACTCAGGCAGGAAAGTCTGTGAACCTCTAATCTCCAATAAACTACTCAGAAAAAGCCAGAAGTGGCTCACTGTGTGGTCAAGTGGTAGAGCACTAGCCTTGAACAGAGAGAGGTTCAGAGACAGAGCCCAGGCCCTGAGTTCAAGCCCCAAGACCAGAAAAACAAAAACAAACAAAATACTCTGAGCCAACTGTTGGTAGCTCATGCCTGTAATCCTAGCTACTCAGGAGGTTGAGATATGAGGATCAGGGTTCAAAGCCAGCCCAGGCAGGAAAGTCTGTGAGACTCTTATCTCCAATTAATGTACAGAAAACTGGAAGTGGTGCTGTGGCTCAAGTGGTAGAGCACTCGCCTTGAGCTGAAGAGCCCAGGGACAGTGCCCAGGCCCAGAAATCAAGCCCTATGACAGACAAAACAAAGCAAAAAACTCTGTGTAAAACATTATGTGATTAAATGCTAAAACATGTCATACTAAATATGGACAGACTGGGATTATGGATAGCGTAGCATGGGCAAGAGCAACTGGAATAATATGAAGGCAGGTACAGAGAGATTTTGTTCAGCTCTCAGGCAGAAGTAAAATCCAGAGAGAGAGAAGAATAATGAAGAGAAACTCTGTGGACCATAACACACTCATCGTACCACTCAACAAAAAGAGGTTATATTTTGCAGAACTGAGGAAAATAAACACATAGACTGCAACGGAAGACCAGACTATGAATGGCACTTGGATTGTTGAGGATTTATCCATTATTGGGATTGCTCATTCTAGGGTTCTTCAGCGCAAACCATATAAGGAATGGTGCATCTCTGAGATTTTTTTTTAGGACAAGGATCTTGTTTGTACTCACCTTTGAATTGTTAGCACCTAGGACAGTAACTAGTCCAGAATGTTCTCCAAAGTCCTGGCAAAAAAATGATGACAGCCCAAAAGAACGAATTATGACTGTCTCTAATTTTTTTAAAAAAGGGAAGTTTGCAGTGGAGGGTTCCCAATCTAGAAATATCCATAAAAGGTGTATCTCTTTACATGACTTCTGGTACCTTTAAGATTATTTTTTTTTTGGGGTCCGGTCGTGGGGCCTGAACTCTGGGCCTGAGCGCTGTCCCTCAGCTCTTCAGCTCAAGGCTAG
>NW_012267219.1:6758872-6793060 GCF_000151885.1 Dipodomys ordii | reverse complement strand
TGCTTATGTGGTGCTGAGGAATCAAACCCTGGGCCTCAAGCATGCAAGGCAAGCGCTCTACCACTGAGCCACCTTCCCAGCCCTAAGATTATTTTTGTAGTGTGTGTAAATTCTCCTTTAGATTTGACAGTACAAAATTCTAAATAACCACTTCTTTGCAACTTACTTTTGATTAGGAGAGCAAAGCATATGGAAATACAAGGAATGGCATAGTTGTCATCTACAAAGAATCCTTGTCATTGATTTACTAACAAAAGGGAAATGGTTCAATTGGAGATATCAGGCAATTGTTCGGATATAATTGTGCGCATGTGCACATGACAGTATTGGGGCGTGAACTCAGGGCCTCGTGGTTTCGTCTGACTTCTTCATTCAAGGCTAGTGCTCTACCACATTAAACATACCTCCACTTCCCTCTTTTTGCTAGTTAAATGGAGAAGAGTCTCTGGGATTTTTCTGTCCTTGCTGTCTTTCAAATGAGATCCTCAGATCCCAGGCTCTTGAGTAGTTAGGATTACAGACGTCTCCGAATGGATTCCATTTTAGACCATCATTTATAACATGGTTTTTCCCCCAACCTGCCTCTTAACTCCCAAAATAAAAAAATATTGGGGAAAAAATCTTGTTAAGAACTGTCTTAAGCTGGGAAGGTGGCTCAGTGGTAGAGCGCTTGCCTTGCATGCCTGAGGCCCTGGGTTCGATTCCTCAGCACCACATAAGCAAAAAGAAAAAGAACTGTCTTAAGACTTTAGAAAGTCCTCTGACACTAAGACTTCCTCTGCATTGAATTCAGTGATTCATATTTATTAATGACTTTTTAAAAATCTGACATGGTTGAAGATATTTTAAATGTATTATATAAGAAGTCACTTCATAATTCTTTATTTAGAATCAGAAGCCAACAGAATACAGACCTTAAAAAAATCACATGCATACACCAATACAAGTGCAATTTGTAATATTACGTATAAAATCCAGTTCTATCTTTGAAAAAAAATGGACTCCATTCTGCATTAAGTTTTAAGGTATAGAATACTATGCTTTAGTCGTGGGAAATGAGAAGCTTCTGAATAAGGTGACAAAAAAATACCGAGACTTCACCAGTGATATGTGGCTGATGAGGATGGAGATGAAACACATCTTACATCTCTTCCAACCACCACCAAACTAGCCCAATTTAAAGCAAGAGTCAGAGAAGTAAATCTTTTGCATTCCTTTTGCCAAAAAGTATATGTAGCCTCAAACTCATTTCTTTTCCTCCTCCTCTTCTTCCTCCTCCTCTTCTTCCTCCTCCTCTTCTTCCTCCTCGTCCTCTTCTTTCTTTTCCTTCTTTCCTGCTTTAGTGGTATTGTGGTTTTAAACTCAGGATTTGCATTTGCTAGGCAGATGCTCTACTGCTTAAGCCATACCTCCAACCACACATACATATAAATGTATGTATGTATATAGATAGATGGTTATATCTTCAAGAATTTGTATAGAAGAGTTTTAATTCAACATGTCAGTTTATGAATATAACATATCTTGATCCATGTCACCCCTTTCATAATTCTCTCCCATCTCTTTCAATCCCACCCATTCCCTAAATTTTCCTAGTTCTGGTTGCACATATATATCTTGAATGTTATGACTATATTCTCCCACTTTACCTCTCTCCATTCATCTACCCCCCCTTCCCTTTGACCTAATTCCCTCCCTTCTACCTCATTTCCCCCTCCACACACATACTGCAAGGCTCAGCTTCCTAGTATTCATTTTGTTAGCTGTAAGACAGTTGTTGAAGGGAGTTATACCATTGGAACCCTCTCCTGCAGATATATGTTTTCTTCCTTTAAAAAAAAAAATAATACAATGGCCTGACTAACAGCAAAAAAAAAAGAAAGAAAAAATTAAAGCAACACAACATCTAATAATAGCAAATAAGGATTAACCAGAATAACAGTAGATATTCAACAGCTTATAATTTTTGTACTTCTATTTCAATTAATTCTAGTCTATTATTCTGGATTATCTTTGGCACCTCTTCCTATTAGATATTATTTATATTTAGCAAACATCACAATAGTCTCTGCAAAATGTCTAGTTTAAAACTCAGTCTGATTTTAGTTTTAGGAGAACTCTCAAGTTGAAACTGAGAGTAGAGTGCTCAATGAAATGTCCATTTTTGGAAGAATTTTCATTGTGAAGTTATCAGAAGAGAGAAAACATTCAATGTCTAAGGACAGTGTTCTCATTTAAGATAAACATTATGACTTTAGAGTAAGTACAGACACATAATTTTTCTTACAAGTGGTTGCTGGATACCCAAAGGCTTGTACCTGTAATCCTAATGACTCAGAAAGCTAAGATTATAAGACAGCAGTTTGAAGCTAGTCAGGGCAGAAAGGTCCTGGTGATTACATCCCCAATTAAAATTCTGGACTAGCAGGACGATTTAAGGGGTAGAGTACCAGCCATGAGCAAAAAAGTTGAGCAAGAGCATGAGTCCTGAGTTCAAGACTCAGTACCAGGAAGGAAAAAAAATGAGAAAGAGAGAGAGATTCATAAGTTGATTGTATCATGCTATTATATTATATTAGATCCCCAAACTACAAAATCAAGTTTTTACCATCTTGGGTCTCCCTAATTTCTGAAAGAATTAAAAAGCTTCCAACAAGTTCCCTTCCCAGCACAGGAAATCCTGTTAGAGTCCTAAAGAGGTATGTGTCATCCTCATAGCTTTTCACTTTACAGCCTGACGGCAGCTGTGTTTCACAGGAAGCTCTTCCTTTGTCTCCCCAGTAGTCAGGAGCATAAACTTTGGTTGAACACAGCTAGCATATATAGAGCTCTGCTTTCTTATCACCATGAAGCAGCTGTGACAAGGCTGTGACACCAGGCCCTCCACACGACCAACCCTTCCTTTCCCAAGTGTTTGAAAGAATTGAGCTTCGAGAGAGTAGCCATTTGGGCCTCATGTTCTCTAATTTCTGTATTCGTATCTAGAAATACCTTTGAAAAATATCAGGAAAAAGTAATCCATTTTCCTCCCCCTCCCCCAGTCCAAAATGCTAACCCAAGCAAATGAAGTCACCAGGAAGATTTCTATCCATTAACTGGGTTCCCAAATTCAATTCGACTCTCTGAATGAAGACATGTGAAAACTCAATTAAATGACATCAAATGCAGAACCATTTGACTAGGTAGTGGAGTACCACAATTTCAATAGGACTGTGGGAAATCATGCTATTTTAAGACACATCTAAAATAGCACACAAGGTAAATTAAGGTTGTTACCAAAGGAACTCTTGAGAGTATTATTTTAAAAGTTACTGCCTAGATAGAAGGCTTACTGAATTCCTTTTAGAGGAAAAACATTTTTTGTCATCTGCCATAGACAAATTTCATTAATGAGAATGAAAATATCTCTCTGCTCCCAACAACCAAACAGTTAAAAAAAATGTAGGAATAAGAGAGGCCAGAGTACCCTGGGTGTGTCCAGTGTTGTCCCAGGCTTCCCAGTGCTGGCCCTGCCTTTCATACAATTATCTACCCGAAATCTGGCAGCATGGATTCTTCTGCTAGCATAGTAGTCTAATTCCCCAACAAAAGCAAAGTCTCAATATCTATTGCTATAGAAACCACACCAAATAGCACACATGTTCTAGCCATGGACTACTTCACAGTGACAAAAGCTTTTATGTTAAAATAAAATGCAGTTGGGTGCCAGTGGCTCACATTTGTAATCCTAGCTACTCAGGAGGTTGAGATCTGAGGATCATGGTTTGAAGCCAGTACAGACAGACAAATCTAAAAGACACTTATATCCAATTAACCAGCAAAAAAGCTGGAAGTGGAGGCATGGTTCAAGTGGTAGAGCACCAGCAGGAAAAGCCAAGCAAGAAGGCAAAGCTCTGAGTTCAAGTTCCATGCATGCACATACATGCACATATGTGCATGCACGTGTGCACGCACACACACACACACACACACACACACACACACACACACACACACACACACACACACAGAATATCTAACCCTTTGAAAATGGACAATTCCTAGGTAGTAACTTAAGGATTTCTTTCCTCATGTTAACTAAGATTTCATTTCTGTCTTCAGTGCAAAGAGAATGTCTACCAGAACAGTCTACCCTCCAGAATACTGACACCCACATAGGGGGTTTCCATGAAGGGATTGGCAACTGTTCTTCAGGCACAGGGTTCTCTGATCAAATAAAACTGAGAAACTGAATCCAGTGGAAACTATTTTCTCAATGAATTTGGCCATAGAATCAAGGTTGCCCAAATGCCTTTGAAAGCAGAAGCTTCTTGTTATTCACATAATTCCAGATGAACCCTAGAGTTTGCACTATTGGGAAGACATTTAAAGGCTTGCTGCTTTAAGAAAAGACCATCAAGTGATGGCCCATGCATGGGTCAGTTCCCAACCACAGACACAGTCTGTCTGGTATGTGCAGTTTTAAACAATACTGGGCATTTAAGATTTCATGTAAACATCTAGATTTATTCACAAGCCATTCCCATATGGTCATCTCTTAGCAGTGGATTTTAGCCCATTTAGAGTACATACTGTCCAGTCTGACAAAGTACTCTCTGCCCTCTGCAATCTCATCCTATGGTCTGCTTTATGCACAAGTCTTACCTACCTGCTTCTCCGAGATATTTTGTGTAGAGGATAGGGTAACATGGAGGAGGAATCACATACCTGCTCCCCTGAGTTATCAAATACAGATATGGAAGAAATTCCATCTATACAAACCTCAAAGTTTTTTATATTACCCCTCATCCTTTTCATGATCTGCACTCTTATCAGTCAATTCAACTAGAATGTTCTGCAGTGTGTTTTCTGTGATTATTCTCAATAAGCCTTCCTAATGGTATTATCTACATTATCAACAAGCCATCTTCCTATCAGCAGCAGCAGTAGCAGCCAGGATGATTAGTGAGTACACAGTAATAGATCATTGACCCCCTCTTATAGCAACTCTATGAATTAGACCCCCTCCATTCATAGGTGAGAAAACAAAATCATATGAGTAAGGAGAAGAGCTTGCTGGATGTTTCCACACCCTACTGTCCTCACTGAAAAACCTTGGTGAGCTTGGTGAGAAACCTTGGCTGAGTTACACTCATGGCGGCTCACACCTGTAATCCTAGCTACTCAGAAGGCTTAGATACAAGAATCACAACTCAAAGCAGAAACGTCTGTGAGAATCTGATCTCAGATTAACCAGCCAACATCCAGAAGTGAAGGCAGGGCTGAAATGGTAGAGTACGAGTCCTGAACAGAAAAAGGCAAGGGAGAGCAGCCAGGTCATGAGTTCAAGCCCCAGTACTAGCACACACAAAAAAAAAGAAGGGCTAGGAAAATGGTTTAGTGGTAGAGTGCTTGCCTAGCATGCATGAAGCCCTGGGTTTGACTCTTCAGTACCACATAAACAGAAAAGGTGAGAAGTAGTGCTGTGGCTCAAGTGGTAGTGTGCTAGTCTTGAGCAAAAGAAGCTCAGGGACAGTGCCCAGTCCCTTAGTTCAAGACCTAGGACTGGCAAAAAAAAAAAAAAAGGAAGGAAAGGGGAAGAAGGGAAGGAGGGAGGAAGGGAGGGAGAGAAGAGGGAAACCTGAGTTGAGTGAAGAATAGATGTGAGAAGGAGGTTTGGTAGAAGGCCATGTCTTATACCTTAAGTATCAAGTATCTACAGTGTGCAGAATTCTCCCACAGAGCTGATGAATTTGAGAATTAATACTTTGAATTCCTAAAAGCATCGTTTCCTGGAGCAACCATTCAGCATACATGGAACTACTTTCCAGCTGCTAACCAAGTTAACAACAAATTCAACTTCTACCTTTGCTGATGTAAGCACATAGGTCCTGCATAAAACATCTCACGGCATGACAGGATAACTAACCTCATTTTACCTAAAAGAAATCAGAGCTTTTTCTGCATTAAAGGACCTACTGATAGCTTCCAGCTTATATAAGCAGATAAGTGGTGAATGTAGGGTTCAAATGCAGGTCTCTGGATTCAAGGTCTAGACGTAGCCTAAGTGACGGGCAAGCAGTAATAACAGGGCAACTCTGTCTAACAGAACTCTATAATGGGAGGGGTCTACATCAAGCCTGTCTACTTACATATCCACATTTGGCTATATGACTGAGTAGCTGAGTTTTTAATTCTTTTTGTTTTTCTTTTTTATTTTCTTTTTGCCAGTCCTGGTACTTGAACACTGAACCTAGGTGCTATCCCTGAGCTTTTGTGCTCAAGGCTAATGATCTACTTTCATCTTGTTGTGGTTAACTGGAGATACGATTCTCATGGACTTTCCTGCCCAGAATGGCTTCAAACCATGATCCTCAGACCTCAGCCTCCTGAGTGGCTAGGATTATAGGCCTGAGCCACTGGCAACTTTCAGTCTAACCTAAATATCCAAATCTGGCTACTTGATTCTATGTTGGGCAGCACAAAGCTAAAAGCTCCATAAAGCTTTCCAATCATACTTTCTTTTTCATTTTATTTTTATTTTATTTTTTTGTTGGTTGTAAGGGCTTAAACTCAGGGCCTGGGCACTGTCCCTGAGTCTTTTTGTGCTCATGGCTAGTGCTCTATCACTTGTGCCACAGTGCCATTTCTGTTTTTTGAGCAGTTAATTGTAGATTAGAGTTTCACAGGGACTTTTCTGCCCAAGCTGGCTTCAAACCTTGATCCTCAGATCTTAGCCTCCTGAGTAGCTAGGATTACAAGTGTGAGCCATTACTACCTGGCTCCAATCATACTTTCTATCAGGAAATATATTTTCTGTGAAAATTTGGTAGTTTCCATATGGTATATGTTATGAACCAGAAACGTTCTTATCTTGGTTTGAACACTGTTTTTGTTTTTGTTTTTGTCAGTTGTGGGGCTTGAACTCTGGGCCTGAGCGCTGTCCCTGTGCGCTTCAGATCAAGGCGAGCGCTCTACCGCTGGAGCCACAGCGCCACTTCCGGTTTTCCTAGTGGTTTATTGGAGATAAGAGTCTCATGGACTGCCCAGGCTGGCTTTGAACTGTGATCCTCAGATCTCAGCCTCCTGAGTAGCTAGGATTATAGGTGTGAGCCTCCAGCGCCCAGCTGTTTTTTTTTTTTAAATCAATCTACCAAGCCCTACCTTTACAAGTGATAGAGGCTCTAGAATAAAATAAGTATTCAATAAATGCTTGCTTACTTCAGTAAATAAAAGGTCTTTGGTTTCCTAATGTGCAAAAGACCTCAGTACTGTCAGAGGCAGCTGCAGCAGCAAAGCTCTAAAGAATAGTGGTTATTAAAATGAATTGAAGCTGGCTCATACTTGTAATCCTAACTACTCAGGAGGCTAAAATATGAAGATCAAGGTTTGAAGCGAGGGTGGACAAATCTGAGAGACTTATTCCCAGTTTAACCAAAAGAAGCCAGAAATAGAGGTGTGGCTCAAGTGGTAGAGTGCTGGCTTTAAGTGATAAAAACCTAACCCAGAGGGTAAGGCCTGCAGTTCAACACACACACACACACACACACACACACACACACACACACACACACCACATGGAAATATCCAAATAAACATTGCAGACTTAATGGTGCAGGGATTTAGCCAGGTCACATAATGAGGAACTTTGCACAAGTCCCATAGCCTCTCTAGCTTCAGTTTTCTGTCCTAAAGGATGAAGGATTGGAACACTAATTCAAGGTCATTTCAGCTGTTAAATGCTAGCAGTAGGATATGTCATAGGCATTCAGTAAACCTTTCCACTTGATGACTTGTAGCTGAGAAGAACTCAAAAATATAAAGTCAGAGCCACAATCTCACTTGATTCTTTTCATGGAAATGCTCACCACTTAGGGTTATTAATACGGAAAGTGCATTTCAGTGCATTTCTTCTGGGCCTGAGACAGCCCCCAGCTGCCAGCCACGCATACCCCCTGCATGTATCACATTATCACAATGGGCCAGGACTGTTCTCAGAGCAGGTTGTCTTCTTTTATTCACTTAATTCAGCTTCCAAGAAAAAACTGTGTCCACTGAAACCTAAAAATGACACCTTGTTTTCAGTTAATATCTATAATATGTGTTTTCTAACAAACTACATGAGGTCTGACTAGGAGCTAGAGAAAACATCATCATCATCATCATCATCACAGTCTGAATAATGTCTGCAGCAAACAATTGGATTCACTTAGCCATGGTTTAGAGGGGTAGCCCAGAATTCCAAAGATCCTAATTTTACACTCAGATTTACTGTGTCGTTCTTCTTCAAAATGCCTACCTAACTGAACTGGGCTCCATCTCAGAGAGCATGCAATCAAGGAAAATAATGAGACACAGGCAACAACTTCAAAGCCTCAGCAGCACTTACGTTAATAATATATAATTGCTACAATTTCTTGTAGCACAGTACTTTTAATTAACTGCGCTAAAGTCTCTTACCTACCAACGTATTTTCTACCACAGGCAGCCATTTTGCACACTGAAATGAAGCATCTCGATTGTATTCTATTTTCAAAAAAAGCAAGCCTGTCCTCATTCCTGTTTCTTGTAACTGTGGCCTGGGGTGGCAGCACAGCTGCATTTGGAGCTCACCTTCAGAGAGGGGATTCAAAGACAGGGTAAGAAGGAGCTTTCATGAAGTACATGATGTACTTAATGTGGCTTTGTAAGTCAAGTCATGTGAATTTTCCATTCTGTCTCCCCACAAGAGGTCAGAACACTGGCAAGAAGAAGCCAGGAGAAACCACCACTATTAAATATACAAGCATCTCAAAAGACATTCTCTTGTAATACAAAAAGATAAAGAGGTAAACGTTTTGATTCAACAATAAAGTGACTGAAGCCAGATGCCTGTGGCTCATACTTGTAATCCTAGCTACTCAGGAGGCTGGGATCTGAGGAGGATTGAGATTGAAACCCCACTAGCCCAGGCAGCAGTCCCCTACCCCCCCACCCCTCACAAAAAAAAATCATAACTAAAAGGTGAGTGTCTAGAATATTCTTCAATGATTTTCATAATGAAGTTGGTAAAACATGAGTCAAGGTGAACAGTGATGCTGTGTAACCCAGCTTCATCTTTTAGGGGCTGGTTTTCACTAACCCCATTTTTTTTTTGGGTCCGGTCGTGGGGCCTGAACTCTGGGCCTGGGCGCTGTCCCTCAGCTCTTCAGCTCAAGGCTAGCGCTCTGCCACTTGAGCCACAGCGCCACTTCCGGCTTTTTTTCTTTTTGCTTATGTGGTGCTGGGAATCGAACCCAGGGCCTCAGGCATGCAAGGCAAGCGCTCTACCACTGAGCCACCTTCCCAGCCCCTTCACTAATCCCATTTTGAAGTGAAACCAAGAAATAGAGAGAGATCTAGTCACAGCTGCCAGATAGATGAAGAATGTTTATAAATGCCTGGCTCTCAGGTTTGAGACTGGAGGCAGGAAGAACTGCTTTTCATTACATGCGTGTTTGTTTGATTGCTAGATTGTAGGAATATGAATATGACAAAACCTTTCTGGTTGGCATATGGCTTGAAGAATGGGTAACGGAAGCCAGGAAGCAAGAAACCTGGAAGGACGGGCAGTGACAGGAAGTGAGCACTGCTCTATGTCAGCAGTGGATAGCTTCCTCCAATAAAAGCTCAGGGGTGGAGGTGAAGGCCACTGGTTTTGGCAGTGAGATTCCTATCTCAACAAATTAGCCTAGTTTGGTGGTTCACCCTAGTAATCCCAGCTATGTAAATAAGTAGGAGAAATAGGAGGATCAAGGTTAGTTGGAAGCCTGCCCGTGGAAAAGTAACTAAAACCAAAAAAGGACTGGGAAACATAGCTTAAAGGGTAGAGCAGGAATCTAGCAATGGAAAGCCCTGAGTTCAAACCCCAATAGTGCCAAAACAACAAAGGGGGGAAAAAAGCACCACTGGTTTCTAGAGGTTGAGGTGGTGAGAGGTGATGAAAGGGTAATGCTGAGTTACTTCTCCCTGGCTCTGGTCCAGGTAGCAGGGCCTGGAATCCACAGGAAGTACCAGCAATGTTGAGCAGCATAATAAATGTGAGCCTATAGACATGTGTAAAGAAAGGAATGAGATAAGGAGTGTTCAGGCCAAGTGGGTTATGGAAAAGCAGACAAAGCAAATGAATGAACTGCCCCTAGTAAGTATTCAATGAAGGTATGACCTTCTTATATTTTTAAGGTTGATAACCTAGAACTATGAACTATAGTACTTACCCAATTTGTTCATTTGGCAAATTCATATTTTATGTCTACTATTGTACCAGACACAAGTTAGATGCTTGCATTGGATGCAACTATTTGACATGACATAAACTTGATACTTACTATATCTTGTCTTTGAAGGGAAAACCCAGGCTGGTTATCAAGTACATTCTTCTCTACCCTATTCACTGACAGTCAGTTAACCAAGTCCCATTTAAAGCATGTGAAGCTATTGCTATTCCATCTGGTCTCTGCATTCTGTCCTTTCCAATATGACAAATGTCTCCAAAGTTGTATGGCACTAGGGTATCTAACAGTAGCAGCAGCTGTCCCTGTGACTTATGACCTAGATGGGGGAATTCACACAAAATATGCTGTTTTCCAATCTACTGGAGTAGAGGAGCAGGGAGCCCAGGCTTCCACAGGTACTGCAATGAGTCATCAGGAGTCAGCCAAAGAGGCTTTGTCCCAATATCACTTACTGCTTAGTTCCTTCTGTAAAGATGAGCCAGTGTCTTGAGCACCCTGGCCCTGTGCCTGGCCCTGTCTTATGTATTGGAACCACTGGGAAGAAAAGACTGTAGGGTGTGCATACTGAAGGAAAGGGTGTGGTGTGGCTCCAAGTGCCAGAGAAGAATAGAGCTGTGGGGTACGGTTAATGATTTGGGTTCTGTGTGGCCTACTCCTCTACTCGCACTCCATCCTAGCTGCCAAGAGCAAGCACACTTCACAATGAATCATGTCTGGTGTTCATCATGGTATGGGGTTACACTGCTACCCATGAAGACTGGGGAGGGGGAGGGGGCATGTTTTGTGGCATCATGGGACATTATATAAGGTATCTTGCTGCTATGAACTTCTGATCCATTTGTGAAATGCAGCAGTATACATATGTAGGTATGTAGAACTACCTGAGAATGTAGGCCCAAGTCTTGACCTCCCTGAATGTCAGTTAGCTGGGCTATTTAATATATTAAAGAGTTGGTTAGTTTGGGGCTGAATGCTTCTGTTGGTACAAAAGAAAGTCTCTTTACACAGAAAGGCAAGAAATATGCCATGACAATCAGCAATGGTTTTAGAAAGATGTAAAGTTCTTGTCAAGTTCTTCTCTATGATGGGAGGATAGGAAAATCCAGAATATGAAGCTACTTAATCATGTCCAGCCTTGTGATCTGGCCTATCCCAAACTTTATAGCAAAGCAATCTAGGAAAGAAAATGCAGCATATTACGTCATGAATATGAAATGTCCCCACCGACTCATGATTTGAAAGCTTGATCTCCAGCTGGCAGAGCTATTTGGGGGAAGTTCATGAAATTAGGAAGTGGGCCCTAGCTCAAGATCAATGAGGGTGGATCCTTGGCAGTATCCAGCTTGAAAAAAAGCTCCCCCTCCCCGGCCCATACTCCTGCTGTGCTGATTTGCCCAACCAAACACTTGGGACCAGAAATTGTAAGCCAAAATAAATTCTTCCTTCTTAAATGGTTTCTGTTACAGAAACAGAAGTAACTAATATAGAAAAATGGCACCAGAAATTTGGGATCACTGCTGTAAATAAGCCTAACTATATGGTTCTTCAACCTTTGGAATTAGTAGGAAAAGGTTGGAGATACCTTAAAATGTGGTAAGCTTATTGGGTGATTCTGGTGGGAACTCAGATGACCACAATGCCTCCAGGAAGATGGGCAGAAAAGGCCAGGTTCATGAGGGTTCAGATGTGAACAAAGGCTGCATGGGAACTGGCCTAATGGTTATTTATGTCACATTCTTACAATGAATTTGTCTATATTTTGCTTGAGTCCTGAGACTTTGTGAGAAGCTAAGTTTAAAGGTGATGAACTGTCTTGATTTCAAGACAGCACAACATTCAGGCTGTGGCACGGTTATTGCTGGCTACCTTTAGTCACATTTACAGTGAGACTCAGGGGCAAAACACTAAGCAGGATTTTTTAACTCTTTCCAATACAGAAAGAGTTGAAAGTTGAGGTCTAGGAAGATATGGTTGCTAAAGAAATGGGAGGCCACTAAAAGAAACCAAGCACAGTGCCAGGAGACAACAGGGAAGATGCCTTGAGGGCATTTCAGAAATTGGCCAGACCTCACCCAGGAATACAGCGTCCCCAGGCAACTTGGAGTAAAATTACAAATGCACTTAGCAGAGAGCCTTGGGGGCACTTAGGCTACCTAAGAAAGTGGTTTATCTCCCTGTTTCCCAGTCCCTCAAAAATGCAGGAGGACAGTCAAGGTTCCAGAGGGCTTGATTACTACTGCAGCTGGTAGCAGACCCTGGCGGTATTGTTTTTGCAGGTACATAGAACCTAAAAACAACTGGGTTATGGAAGATTTCCACTGAGATTTCTAAGGTAGGGGGAGGCCAGGTGATGTGTGGCAGGATGGGGATCCCTGTAGGCAGCCCCCAAAAGGATGATGTGTGATGCTATGCCAATGATGTCTAAGCTGCAGTGGAGACCCCGGGATGGTGGAGATGCCAGGAACATGGACCAGCGGGCAGCCAGCTCAGAAGAGGGGC
The DNA here is from genome assembly GCF_000151885.1 of Dipodomys ordii. NCBI lineage: Eukaryota > Metazoa > Chordata > Mammalia > Rodentia > Heteromyidae > Dipodomys > Dipodomys ordii. The sequence goes on along the minus strand of NW_012267219.1, from coordinate 6,780,329 downwards.
CCTGTGGATTGCAAATGGCAAGACCATGAAGCAAGGCTGTGAAAGCCCCTTGGAGCTCCAATCACACCATGTCCCCCAGATGCCAGACATGGAGCTATGGGGGTTTGTTCTCGCTTAGTTCACATCCTTCCTTTTATTCTCTCCTTATCCCTTTTTGGAATGGATATGTTTACCCTGTGTCACTACATATTGGAAGTAGACCATCTTTTATTGTATCTCCCAGGAGCTCACAGCTAAGAGTTTGCTTTGAGTCTCAGTAAAGGCTCTGGATGTAGACTTCTGAACAATGCAGGAACTGTTAAGTCCTTGGGGACTTTTGGAGATGGACTGTGTATTTTGCATTATGAGATGAACGTGAGCCTTGGAGGGACAGGAGAGGGATACGATGGTACAAATATGAAATACCCCCACAGGATATGACAAATTGCACAGGATTCTAGATACTCACATACAGTGAGACCAAAAAAGGATATTCTTAGGAGAGAATCACAAAGACCCAAAGACTAAGCATTATGCCCCTTCATATTTATATTATATACATATTGAAATGAAATCCAAGACTTTTTCTTTTTTAGTTGTTAGTTTTTGATGATTCTGTCTTCCTTACTTTATAGATGGTATATTCATGTGGGTATATGCATGGTATATTCAGGAGGGTAGGGAAGAGGGCACAGAACTCAAGGGGAAAAGGCTGAAAAGTACAGTGGTGGAGCTCACTAGACACTGATAAAAGTGAACTATACAACTTGTGGGTGGAGATGGGAGGGAGGGACTGAGAGAGAATGAGAACAGATGACACTGTATGAAGGAAATGTACTCATTATCTGACGCGTGTAAATGTAAACCCTCCATACATGATCTCTATAATAAAAATGAAATAAAAAAAGAAAAGAAATATCCACATGGGTTCATTTTTGAAGTCTTGGTCACCAGCTGGTAGGGCTATTTAGTTGAAGTTCAAACTGTAGGAGATGGGACCAAGTTGGGAGGAGCTTGTGGAGGGTGGAGTCCGTGATGATGATCTCGTCCAAGGCCTCTTTCTGACTCACTTTCTGTTCTTGCCCACCATAAGTGAAAAACAGCTCTTCTGCACCACATGCTCTGGCTACCATGCTGTTCTGTTCAAGCACGTGGAGCCAAGCGCCCATGGACTGAACCTTTTGAAATTTTAAGCCAAAATAAACTCATCCCATTAAGTTGTTTGTGTCAGATATTTCATCACAAAGAGAAAAAAGTAACTATTATAGGCATATTGAGATTAAAATGACCCAATGTCTGATATTGTAAGAAACAGCTGTTCTCTGTGAGTAGACATTAAATCCACAAAGATACAAATAGGAAATGCTACAAATGCTTGATACACTCAAAAAACAACTCTGGATCTCCATAGAGAGTTCTAAAGTCTCTGGAAAACCAGTTCAAGATCTGGAGGGTCAGACGCTGGTAGTTCACACTTAAATCTTAACTACTCAGGAGGCTGAGAGCTGAGGACTGAGATTTAAAGCCAGACTGGACGGAAAATTCTGTGAGACTCTAATCTCCAGAACAAGTTATAGAGATATGGAATTGGTAGAACTCCAGCTTTGACAGAAAAACCCAAGTGAGAGCACAAGGCTCTGAGTTTAACCTCCAGAATGAGCATGTACACATGCATACACACACACACCACACACAATAATGAAAACAAAAATCTTAGCTACTCAAGAGGCTAAGATCTGAGAATCCTGAATGAAGCCAGACTGGCACAAAAGTCCATGAGATTCTATCATCAATTAACCAGAAAAAAAAGAAGCATGACTCAAGTAATAGAGTACTAGCCATGAATAAGCAAGCTGAGGTCAAACCCTGGTATTGACCCATGCACACACAAAGACTTGAAAGGATATGTGTAAGAAGTTGGAGATTCATATCCTCCACCACCACCACCACCACCACCCCCGCCCTGAAAAAGAACATATACGATCATTGGAAAACAGGGGTGGATAAGACAGGAGAAGCCAGGAGGAAACTGAGTAATGGTACAAAATTCAGTGTGCATCTAAACACCCAGAATTGAGAGGGAAACAAATCAATTGTTCAGCAACATTTCAAAAGAAGAGGACGCAGAAGTTGACCTGACAGGTCATCCTAAAAGTTTACAGACTGTGTACGCTTCAGATGAAAGTGTAGTTCAAAAAGTTTAGGCAGGGAGAAACAAAATGAGGAAATGCTGAAGAAATAGAGCCTCCCTGGGTTTTATCTGCTGAAGCAGATCAGAGCACACACAGCAAGATCCCCACAGTTCTGAAGCAAATGATAAGATCAGCTATAAGAATAAAGAGCTAGAAACCTTAAAAAGCAATTCAAAGGTTTGTTTCTGATCTAGAAGCTCAGGATCGTTGAGAGAATGTGTAGGAAACTGAAGAACACCTTAGCTCAAGATAGGAGGCAAAAGGGGTGTGGAATGGCTCAAGTGGTGGAGCTCCTGCCTGGTAATTGCAAGGGCCTTAATTCAAATCCCAGTCAGACCAAAACAAAAAATAAAAAGAAGAACCAGACAAGAAGCTGCACACTTAAGAAACCTCAAATAGCAACATGAACTTCTAAAAGTAGATCCTCAGCCATCCATGACCCAGGTGGATCAGGGGTCAGGGAGCATTGGATCCCTATCCCCTGGACATGGGGTGATATTTCTTCATACTTTTCTGTCAGACTCTCTTTCTGACCACAAGCTTTTGTCTTTATCATTATAAAAAGTTAGTGATTCCAGGGGACCCCCAACAGGGAGTTTATGGTAAGAGGATATCCTCTTCCTCCACCTCCTCTAGAAAACATGGGTAACCCCATCCATTCCACCAAATTCCTGCCATAAGCTGGAATTTCCTTGATTACCTGCCCTGGCAGAAAATGGAAGTGAGCTACCTTTTGAAGGCCCTGATCTACTGGTCAAATCATTAAGAAAGTGGGGCAGTGGTGGCTCACAATGCTAGCTACTCAGGAGGCTGAGATCTAAGGATTATGGTTTGAAGCCAGCTCTGGCCTGAAAATGCATGAGACTCTTATTTCCAGTTAACCACAAAAAGCCAGAGGTGGAGCTATGGCTCAAGTGTTACAGTGCTAGTGCTAGCCTTTAGCAAAAAAGCCCAGGAAAAATGTCAGGCTCAGAGTTCAAGCCCCTGCCATCCCCCTCCACCACCCCCCACCCCACTCCCCCCACCCCCCGCCAAAAACAAAATCATTAAAAGATAACCTTCAAGTTGGACCAGTGGCTCATGCCTGTATTCCTAGCTATAAAGGGAATTGAGATCAGAGAATCATAGTTTGAAATCAACACAGGTAGAAAAATCTGTAAGACTCTTATCTCCAACTAACCACCAAGAAGCTGGAAGTAGAATTGTGGCAAGTGGTTGGCGGCCAGCCTTGAGCAAAACCAAAAAAAAACAAAAAACTAAGGCATAACTCCCAGGCCCTGAGTTCAAGCCTCCCCGCCCTGAAAAAAAGACAGCTTTCAGTCATTTCACATCTTAGTCTTTATTTTCTAAAGTATTTTAATAAAAATACTTTTTGTGTGTGCTGGTTCTAGGGCTTGAACACAGGGGGTGTAGACTCTAAGCTTTTTTATTATGACAAGCACTTGAGTCAGAGCTCTACTTTTGGCTTTTTTGGTGATTAATCTGAGATAAGAGTCTCACAGACTTTCCTTTCCAGGTTGCCTTCAAATTATGATCCTCAGATCTCACCTTCTAAGTAGCTAGAAATACAAGTATGAGCCTCTAGTGTCTAGCAATAAAATCCTTTTAAATACATGTTTTCACTTTTTCTCAAATTGCATCTTGAGGGCTAGAATTTTGGCTTAGGTAGTAGACTACTTGCCTGCAAGTATAAGGCCCCGAGTTCAAATCCCAGTACTGTCAAGTTAAAAAAATTGCAACTTGGTATTAAAAATTTCAATAACTTTTAGTGAAAAGATCATTTAAAATATTCTCCTTACAGATACAAGAGTTATCAAATCTGAATTTGATGAGCCAAGTCGTTAAAATAATCATTTCTGAAGCAATATAATATCCCTGGGCAGTTTACATACTATGACACATGGAATTCCCGCCAAATTCCTCTATGTGCACAGCACCAGGAGAAAGCTGAAAACTCCTTGCTGGTCTCCATCAACTTCAGTTCATCTGAAATTCTGCTAGAATAATGTAGGAATCAAAACCAACGTTATTCCACTGTGGCATGTAAAGATCTCAATGACTAATACAACATCCTTGCTCTGTGCATTCAAAAGTGGTTCTCTATAAAGGAAGTGTCAAAAGAGAAGTTTCTTCCTTGAATGCTAAGCAAGGGCCTGGTAGGGCTGTTGGTGGGTAGATAGATGTTGGCGCTGCAGGCATTTTTATATGTTCAATGATTTTGTGTATACAAAAATGTCATTTATTTCTTTTAGTCTGAATATTTAAACATTTTTTAGGAAGACATTTGGTTGTAAGACCCAAGAACATTTCCTATATGTCTCCAAGTCTACCAGTAGAATTCTTTAAATAGCGCACTTGTGGCTTATAATCCTAGCCACTCAGGGTGTCCAAGATCTAAAGATCAAAGTTCAATGCCAGTCCAGGCAGAAAAAAACCATTATCTCCAATTGACTAACAAAAAGCCAAAAGTGGAGCTGTGACACAAGCGGCAGAGCACCAGCCTCGAGCAAGAAAAGCTCAAGGACAGTGCTCAGGCCCTGAATTCAAGCCCAAGTACTGCACAAAAGTAAAGAGAATAAAAAAATTTAAAAAAAAACAACAGGTTTTTCTTGCGCTTGCTGGTGAAAAGACTTTCACCTTGGTAAATTACCTTTGCTTTTATAAAAATGTTTTCTATTTCCAGAGACGCTTTCTTTTTATTGATGTGTAAGAGGGGGCAGGAGGGAGTTGGCCTAGGATGAACAGAAGACCAGGCCCTTCTGTTTCCTGGACAAACCTTCACAGTAGCACGTAGATAAGTTCCCCCCTCTCTGTGTGTCCTGCCACATCATCCTTGTGCTTTGCAAGCTTCAGAAAAATGCAGACACTCAGGTTCAGCGAGCAAGGTCTCTGTTGGCCTGACTCGAGATGGGAATCCTGGGGCCGGCAGATAGGCTTGGCAGATGTGAGTGTGGCAGGTGGTCACCACTAACTGCAATCACACACGAGGCGCAAGCTCTGCCTGTTCCCTGCGTTGGAGCTGGCTCTGTCCACACATGCTTCAGGAACCCGCCGCGATCCCTGGGGAGCCCCATCGCTGAGCACAAAAGATGTTTGTGTTGCTGACTTCTCCCTGGCCTTGAACAGTTCCTTTACAAAATATATACAAAGTGTCACAGTGAGCGTTTCAAGAGAACTTTGTTGTTGCTCCCTGTGTAGATAATGCAGGTTTGGGCACTCAGTGGTCCTGGGTGGGGATCCTGTTTGTTCTCGGTCATTAAGGAACTTAGTTAGTTTATCAACTAGGTACTTGTAAGTAAAAATACAGTTGTTATTTATAATAAAAAAATACTTACATTCAATGTAAAAATTTTTGATGTCTATCATTTGGGCAATTAAATGTCATATTTGGTCTTTTACATTTTTTTTTTCAGAATTGTGCTAGGTGCCCGTGGCTCACACTTTACTAGCTTTTCAGGAGCCTGAGATCTGAACATAGAGGTTCAAAGATAGTGAGGGTAGACAAATCTGAGTCTATCTCCAATTAACCAGCAAAAACCTGAAAGAACAGATGTGGCTCAAGTAGCATCAGCTTTGAGCACAAAAATATAAAGGACAGTCCCCAGGCTCTGAGATCAAGCTCTATTACATCATTACCTACACACACACACACACACACACACACACACACACACACACACAATTTAAATTGTAAAATCCCATATAATGATATAAACATTAGAAACTGGAAGGAACAAGAAGCCCTTTCTAATCATAACACTATAATACAACTATTATTTATCTATTGATCTTAAAATGCATATATTTACTTAATTATATTCATGTTATACACAACTCTATATTAGCATTTTTCACTTGCTTTCTACATTGATAGTTTTATGTTTTGTAATACCATATCCTACTGAATTAGAACTTTTACAACATCTCATCGCTTTAATAGAATTTTAGTAATTTTTTTTTGCCAGTCCTGGGGCTTGAACTCAGGGTCCGGGCACTGTCCCTGAGCTTCTTTTGCTCAAGGTTAGCACTCTACTGCTTGAGCCAGTGCCACTTCTCGCTTTTTCCATTTATGTGGTACTGAGGAATTGAACCCGAGGCTTCATGCATGCTAGGCAAGCACGCTACCACTAAGCCACATTTCCAGCTCTAGTAATTATCCAGCCCTGAGGCCTGAACTCAAGGCCTAGGCACAGTCCTTGAGCTTTTTTCTCCTCAAAGTTAGTACTTATCACTTGTACCACAGCTCCATTTTAGCTTTCTTGGGGGGTTAGTTTATCAGAGATAAGAGTCTCATGTACTTTCCTTCCTGGGCTGGCTGTGGACCCTGACGCTCCAATCTAAGTCTGCTGAGTAGTTAGGATTATAGGCATAAGCTACTGGCACCAGGCTAGTAATTTATTTTTAGTAAACTCTAAACCACCTCTCAATTTTAAGGATTTAAAAGTTAAAATTTGTATTTAAAAAAACCAGAATAGCAAATGTATATAAATAGTTAAGAAAAGGAAAAATCTGTTAAGTTAAAACTCTACATGTACAAGTAGTTTTCAAATACAACTGCTGTTGATACTCTGAAGGATGCTATATTTGTCTAGAGCATTACTATCCTAACCAATCACCTATATTCACCAAATGATAATAAGAGAACTGAAGAAACACTAGTGCTGCTGAGCAGCCTCAAATGAATTATTATACTTAATCTTCACAAGTTTTGCCACAGTGTCATTATTATCCCCATTGTACAGTAAAGAATACTGGGGCTTAAAGAGGTTTAGTAACCTGAACAAGGTCACACAGAATCAGGATGTCAAGCCTTGATCCAAGGCTAGCATTTAGACAATAAGCTATTAACATTACTGGTCCCCTCCAACAAAACCTAAGATCTTTGTCCTTGTAAATGAGTGATTATGTAAATGAAATAGTGTCTTCTTTTCTAAGTTCATCAGAGTGACACGATTCTGTGTATGTATCATTAAAATCTCCATACATGATTTACTACAATGCATCGATGGTCATTAATATCCCACAAAAGAACGTTGACATCTTCCAGCCAAGTCAGACGTTCACACACTATTCTGCCTACTCCAGAAAGTAACTATAATCTCAAGAGCTTAATGCCATTGACTTTCAACTAGTGCAAGGTGTGGCCTTGACAATTTCTAGAAAGCCCATGTGACAGCTTTGAAGGTGGCATCCCTGTGGGCTGTTTTCCTACAACACTATGATATAATCAGCAACAAATAAGAGGGATGAGAAAAATAGCTGACTTCCCAAAATATCCAGTACTTGTTTGGGTTATGGGTATTTGAAAGAGTGTTGACAGCAATGTGTTCTCCTGGAGCAACTCCCTTTCCTCCCCCCGCCCACTCCCATTCCAGTCTGGTTTATTTCTGAGAGGAACCTAGCAGAGTGCAGAATATGCAGATAAAGGATGGCGGGCTGATGAGAGGCCTGGAAAGCATCAGACACCATTCATTCACACATCAATATGATTTATCTTCTTCCCGTCTCCCTCCCTCCCTCCCTCCCTCCTTCCTTCCTTCCTTTCTTCTTTCCTTTCTTCCTTCCCTTTCTTTCTTTCTTTTCTGTCTTCCTTCCATCTTTCTTTCCTTTCCTTTTCTTTTTCTGTGCTAGAATTCAAGGGCTCATGTTCTTGCTTAGTTTTTTTGCTCAGTATTGGCACTCTACCACTTGAGCCAAATCTCCACTTCTAGCTTTTTTGTTGGTTAGCTGGAGATAAGAGTCTCATAGATTCTTAACTATGATCCTCATATCTCAGTGTCCTGAGTAGCTAGGATTATAGGGATGAGCCTCCAGCACCTAGCATGATATGTTTTCAGGTACACCTAGGGTCTATCAGAACCAGGAACCAAAAAAGAGAATAAAAAATGGTCCCTGTATTTTCAAAGCCACAGTTCTCTGAAGGAGTCAGAGAAAAGAAAAAGAAATATAATACATGGCTGACAGAGATGATGGGAAGAGCGATCAGAGACAAGGATAGAAACCAGTAACAGCCCACCAACAGTTTACTACCAGTTCCCAAAGAAATAAGCAGAATAATAGAGTGTACACCGTTAGAAATCTTGGGGCTGGGAAGGTGGCTCAGTTGTAGACCGTTTGCCTTGCATGCCTGAGGCCCTGGGTTCGATTCCTCAGCACCACATAGCAAAAAGAAAAAAGCTGGAAGTGGCGCTGTGGCTCAAGTGGTAGAGCGCTAGCCTTGAGCTGAAGAGCTGAGGGACAGAGCCCAGGCCCAGAGTTCAGGCCCCACGACCGGACCCAAAAAACAAAAAACAACACCACCTTTAGAAATCTTGGGCTTTGGGAATCTCATTTAAAAGTCAAGGACAGTGTATACTTTCCATATATCTTTATTTTTTGTAATACTTTGTATCTCTTTACTTTTTGTAATAATGTCTTTCACTATATTTTATAAAGAGCATTGGATCCTATTAGATTATAAGAAGAAAAAAAAAGACAAGAAGCAGGAAAAAAAAAAAAAACAGGCACTGGTGGTTCATACCTGTAATCCTAGCTTCTTGGGAGGCTGATCTGAGGATTATGGTTAGAATCTAGCTTGAACAGAAATGTTATTGCAACTCTTATCTCCAATTAACCAGTAAAAGCCAGAAGTGTGGCTTAGCCTGGAAAGAAAAAGCCAAGGGAGAGCACAAGACTCTGAATTCAAGACCTACTACCAGCAAATGAACAAGCAACAAAAAGGACAGCATGCTGTGAGGCGTAGTTCCAAGTACATCAAGGCGCATTTCTTCCCTCACCAAAAAAAAACCCAAAATGTAAAATAACTATTAATAAAATTTCTAAAAAAAAAATATTTTAACTTTCCAGATGTGATTCTAACTCAAGATTTTAAGAACTGTTTATTAGTGTATGTATTTCAGGCACTGAGCCCCCACTCTTCAAATGCATGCATTCACTCACAGCAAATCCACAAGGAAGAATTGTAACTACTTTTCCAATAAGAAAAGGGAGCCCTACTAGAGTCGCATTGGAAGCCCATGGCTTTGTGTCTAAGAGCTGGGTAGATCAGGAGGTAAAATTATCTTGATGCAAAGCCAAGAACTTGACACTGTCCAGAAAAACTTAAAATCTACTCCATTATAAATAAAAAGAAGCAATGATTCTAATCACCTCCATCCTATTCCTAGAGAGGAACAAAAGAACCAAAGAATATGTAATTACAACTATGGGGACAAGTATTTGTCTTTAAAAAGGAGATTCCCAACATAATCTCAAATTATCTGCACCAGAGGTCATCACACTACTACTATCTTTGTTTTCAAAACAGCACTACTTGAAACACAGCCATGCTTTTCATTTACATATTGCCTATGATTGCTCTTGGCTTCAAAGATAGAGTTGTGACAGACTGCATAGACCCCCAAAGCTGAGTATTTACTCTCTCGCTCTTTAGAGAAACAAAGGTTGCTGACCTCTACTCTGTACCAGTAAGGCAGAGACAATGATGTCCGTAAACAAATGCCTAGTCTCATTAGAGGCCTTAGAATCAAGCATTTGATGGAACCAACGTTCTCTTAATTGGACAGAATGGAAGTCAGGTTCCCTTTGTTGGTCTGATCACCCCCCCACCCCCCACCCATCCACCCAAAGGTTCATTGGTAATATCCAAGCAGATAATGACTCAGTCAATCCCAAACAATGTAAACTGTACTGAGGAAAAAGTGTTTTGTACTTTATCCCTCAAAAGGTAAAAATGCTATAGCAGAAATATGCATAAAATAATCGATTCCTTAAATCAAGTTTGTCTTTGAAGTCAATTTTTGCATTTATCCTCCCAATTGTCACTGTATTTTGAAAAGACACTGCCACACAGGATAGCGACTACTACTAACTGGCAGAAACATCTTGAATTTTGTGGTCCTTATACATAATTCTTCTCCATCAAAGGGTTGCATGCTTTTTGGAATTTGAGTTCCAAACACACTGTAATTTTACTGTTAAACGTATTTACAGGGTCATAAATATTCAAATTATGTAATAAAGACAGTACCAGCAGCTGATAAAATGCGATTAATATTCATTTGCAGTCGCTTAGCAGACTTTGCCAAATGTGATTCTTCCCATCACAGGCTCTGTGGTTCTGATTGCATTAAAGCTTCCTGATTATTCTTTTCTAGCCTGTGAAATTTCACCACTATATCTGAGGTCCCCCAAAAATCACCATAAAATGGAGGCTAAGGTGTTTTGAAGTTTCAGGGTCTCAGTTTCATGGTGGTAAAATGAGAGTATGTTTTCTTAGTTTGTACTTCTAAATTTCTGTTTCCAAAAGTGAAAACCTTCCCTTTCTTCAATCTTCCCAGTTGAATTCTATAAAACTGGGGAGCTCTGGCAAACAGATCTTTAAAGTTTTTTTTTAATGTCTGTTTTATGTAAATAAGCATATACTTCTCTTAAAAAGCATATTATTTCATTCATTTAGGACAGTTTTGTAGACCCATTTCAAAGATATAGTAAACATGATTATTATGTTTTAAACAACAAATACTACTGTCAGAACATTGCTTTCATAAGGGGAATTTTATCATTTGGCTCTATATAAACAGCAGCTGGTAATTCTTGCTGAGATTCCTCACTTCCTCGTGGTGATCAGCAGACCTCAGGAAGTGGCTGCTTACAATCAATATTGTAATACATATAGTACAACGTACATGGCAGAGACCTTTCAACTTGTAATTAAGCACAGATTCAAATTATGTCCTTTTAGACATTATGGATCCTTCTATAACAAATATTGCTCCTATTGTCCCACTTTCTAGACTGTGAGAAATGTGAATATGTGTATATCTGCCCTTCCTTCCTTTCTTCCACCCTCCTTTTTTTTCTTTTCGCTTTTTTGCCAGTACCAGAGCTTGAACTCAAGGCTTCACCCTTGTTTAGTTTGCTTGCTTATTTGCTCTGCTGGTGCTCTACCACTTGAGTCACACTTCCAGTCCTGCTTTATGCTTGTTATTTTGGAAATAGAGTCTCAAGGACTTTTTTGTCCATGTTGGCTTTGAAGCAAAATCCTCATGTGTCAACCTCCTGAATAGCTGAGAATGACAGAAGTAAACCCCTGGCATCTGTCCTGCTATTTTTTTTTAAAAAAAATTTACGTTGATAATACTGAGGTTTGAACATGGACTCATAGTCATACTGTTTACTTGCTCCTGGTGATCTTCCACTTGAGCCACACCTCCAATCCTCATTCTTTCTTAAAGTTATAACCTTAGAAATAGTTCAGGGGATATCTGAGGTGACTATGACCTTTTGCTGTTGTTGTTGAACTGTTCCTGTTCAAATACTTAAAAATTATTGAAGAAGAGTCCGAAAAACCTAGGCAGATAGGGAGCAAGAGACAGCAGCCAGGGGAGACAACATCTCTTCTTCTTCCTAAAGGTTCTGGAAGAAACAGGGCCCCTACCATAGACAACAATTTTGGAGCGGATTTGTGCCCCTTCCTTTGAGTCAGATGCCAGAAAAGCTGAGACTTGCCTAAACAGGATATAAAAGGGGGACCCCATAAACAATGCAAGTGGACTGCCAACTTCTAGTTCCTCTCTTCCTCTCTGGCCTCAAGAAACCTGTACTCTCCTCCATCTTATTGTCCTCCTCCTTGCCGGGGAAGCAGATGTGCAGGACCTCCTGGGCATAGGGTGGCCCTTCCAGACGGAAGTCCTACTTGGATATCTTACACCGACATGTCAGTAGCCAAGGGGCTATGCGATCTTCTCAGGTGCCTTACTCTCTCACTTTCAAATCAACTTCACCTCTGCTCCCACGTTCCCTGATTCATAATTCTTTATTTGGTGGGGGGAAGAAAGAACACACAAGATAAGATCATATATAAGATAAGATCATATATATTTAGTGTCATGGTACAAACAAAATATCAATAAATATGCTTCAGGCTCAACAACATACCATTTAATATTACACAATTTCTTCATTTATTGTATATTTCAACACTGATAAGAACACTGAAATTCTCAATTGGGAACAGTTAACACTTGATCAGGTTCCCATTGGTGACCTTCCCATTAAGAAAATGAAACATGAGAAACTAGGAGAAATCTGATCTTTGTGGGTTCCAACCAATATTGACAGAGCACTTACTATTTGCCAAGTACCATGCTCAATACTGGAGCATGACAGATATAACCGATATGATCTTTAAAGACTATAGTCTATGGAGGACAGATTATACAAGTAGCAAAACAAATAATTATAACTAGAGTGGGTAGACAAACTGTTTTCTTATTATAAAAGTAATGATATTACAGTAACAATAACAGCACATATTTGAGAGTTCACTCTGGGACCAGGGATTTCTCTAATGCTTTATATTTGTTCATTCATTCAAGTGTCAGTGTAATTTATACTTATTAGAAAAAATTCAGAAACTATAATGCATAAATATTATAAAACTGCCCATTCCATTTCCTCAGAAAATAAGGATCATGATATTTTGGTGTATATCATATTATTATGATAATATGTGACATTATTAATTATATCTTTTTTCCTCATATAATGGGAAATCCTAAATAGTTTCCTTGTCTATAAATACTCTTTAAAGTCATAATGCGTGTGTGCTCGCACACGTACCAGTATGGGGCTTTGAATTCAGGGCCTTAGCACTGTCCCTGAGGCTTTTTTGCTCAAGCTTAGCACTCTACCACTTGAGCCACAGCTCTACTTCTGGCTTTATCATCATCATCATCATTATCATCATCATCATCATCGTAGTTAATTGGAGATAAGAGTCTCACAGACTTTCCTGCCAAGGCCAACTTCAAATCACAATCTTCAGATCTCAACCTCCTGAGTAACTAGGATTACAGGTATAAGCCACCAATACTTGGTGAAAGTCATATTTTAATAATCATAATTTTAATAGATATTTCAAGAGGTACTCAAGATTTCCACTCTCAATGTCAAGGATGGAATTCAGACTTTCAATACGCTACTGAAGAGGACAGAAGACTTTTTTTTTTTTTTTGCTAGTCTAGGGTCTTGAACTCAGGGCCTGGGCACTGTCCCTGTGCTTCTGTTTCTCAAGGTTAGCACTCTACCACTTGACAGCCACAGTGCCACTTCTTGTTTGTTTTTTCTGCTTTTGTGGTGCTGAGGAATTGAACCCAGAGATTCATACATGCTAGGCTTGAACTTAATCAGGACATCTATAAGATAATGGCTGTCCCTAGTCAAGCCATCTCTAGCAAATGAAACCTTCCTCAATTACTTTCTAATCTGGAAAATGGGGTTAGCTGTGTCTGGCTCATACGCTTCTTGTGAGATTGAATCTATGTGTGTGACACGCACTTGGACTTCACTACATGATGCATATCTGGTAACCTTTAGTGTAGAGTGCTACCTTCCTGGACATGCCTCAGCTCAGAACTTTTAGGACTCCACTACTGCTTCCTTAAAAGGAAATATAGTAGTCACCAGAGAAGCCTCTTCTTTACCTGGAATGCTCTTCTTTGCTTTGCGAACTCCTACTCATCCATCAAAGTCTACCTCACGTGTCTCTCCAATGAGCACATTCCCGTGGGGCAGAGGTAATATTTTCCTCCACAAAACTTCTATCACATGAAGTGTCTAATGCACTACTTAGCTCTTCTCCATTTCTAAAGGTAGGACATAAACGACAAAAGAGCACAGGCTTTGTGACTGATTTTTTTTTTATTCAACACTACCTGAGCAACTACTAAAATCCAGATCTAATGCCTTAAGAAGAAAACAACAAACAAACAAAAACCAAAAACCACATTCCTGTCCTTGAGGAGCTTGTACTTCACAAACGAAGTATTTTAAGCTGGAACTCCTTCACTCAGCAGTTTGTTAAATGAATGGATGATATTTAATTCTAGTGTACTTATTTAAAAAATAAATTGAGATCAGTGGCCCACAATTAAGTCTTTCAATCATCTTAAAAATACAGTGGAGCCGGGTGCTGGTGGCTCATGCCTGTAATCCTAGCTACTCAGGAAACTGAGATCTGAAGATCACAGTTCAAAGCCAGCCCTGGCAGGAAAGTCTATGAGACTCTTATCTCCAATAAACCACTAGAAAACCAGACCTTGAACTAAAGAGCTGAGGGATAGCACCCAAGCCCAGAGTCCAAGCCCCATGACCAACAACAACAACAACAAAAATACAGTGGAAACAATGGAGGGGGGAGTCTTGTTAGTGGTGATAGTGTTTGTTTGTGCTTTGGGTTTTTTGGGGGGAGGGTCTTTTCAGGGGAGGCAAAGGGAGTGCAGAAATAGAGCAGGAGGAAGAGTGAGCAAATGCAAGTCATAGTATTCAGTATACACTATGTGTAATACGGAACTATGCAACTTGTATGCAGAGATAGGAGGGGGAATCTGGAGGCCATGGAAGGAAGGAGTGACATTGCCCAAGAAGAATACACATATTACCTGACCTATAAAATGGTAACCCTTCTGTTCAACATCTTGCCAGGCACTAAAATTCATGCCTGTAATCCTAACTACTCAGAAGGCTGAGATCTGAAGATTTTAGTTCGAAGCCTGCTTCAGCAAGAAAGTCTGTGAAACTCTTAACTCCAATAAACTACACAGAAAAAGGTGAGTGGAGCTGTGGTTCAAGTAATACAGTTTTATCTAGCCTTGAGCAAAAGAAGCTCAGGGACAATGCCCAGACCCTGGGCCCCAAAACTTCCCCCAACACACACACACACACACACACACACACACACACACACACACAGAATACGAAGAGGTGATGTCACAAGCATATTTAACTTACTAGAATTTCCTTACATGTCTATGTTTACTTGGAAGGGGTATAAAGGGATGGAAGGAAAAGTCTTATTCTCATCATCCAAATCCTTTTTCAATGGATCTTGGCCATAGGGAAGTATGAGGCCCTAGCTTATAACCAACCAAACAAACAAACAAACAACAACAACAAGCCCATAAGATAATTTCTGAGTTTTGAGAGTTAGGTTCCAGGACACAGCTCTTGCAGTTCACTCTCAATTGTTTAACTTGAAATCCTAACCCTCACATACATTATAGTTCTCATGTAATTATTGCTAATGCAATAATTGCCAGTGGACCTGGGGTTTACACAAACAAATCAAATAAAAGCTCACATGAAACATAATAAAAAAATTCCTATTTATAGAACAACCCCATTCTGACACAACTGGAACAAGCCACCGCACGTGTACGTGCACACACACACACACACACACACACATACACACACACACAAACGTGCTCTTGAGGTCAACTGTCAAGTCTGCTGTCTGTCTTCAGAGTTGGTGAAGATAGGAAGCCAACACATGCTAATGGAGCTCATGAAGGACGTGTGACCCTGGGTTCTGTCCCCTCTGTTCCAATGTACAAGCAAATTTGCAAGAAAGCTGACGCTTCATTCCTCAAGGGCTCACTCATCATGACCCTACTTTAGTCTTCCCTTTAGCCCTGCTGTGAAAGGCTCTTTATTAATTTCAGGGAGTAACAGAACTTGAAAATAGAGGAGAAAAGGCAAAGCCAGAGAGAAGCTGCATTCATTATCTACCATCATCAGTTGCCAAGATTGAATGTCCATATATAGGAACTGAGAGTAATTCTAAGAGAAGTAAAGATCTTAGGGAAGTTGGGAGGAACATTAGCATCGAAACAGGCTAACTTGAGGAAATTACAAAACTGCTTTGATTTTTACTGTGATGATTCCTAAAATGTGGTCTCTGACCCACCGAGACAACACCTGGGAACTTGTTAGAAAAGCAAATGTTTGGGCTTGGGTGAGGCCCAAAAAGCTGCTTAAACAAACTCTCCAGTGGACTCCACCTGAGTTAAGTGCCGCTACCTGAAGCCTAACATCATACGAAGCCCGATATCAAAGGGAAGGGAAGACTCAGGTTAAATCAAGAAAAGAGCTAAAAAGATAGAACTTCTTTCTCCAGAAAATCCTGACAGAGGAGTCTTCGCAGTAGCAACTACCAGTCTATGGGAGTAACAAGGAGCTATGTATGGCAGCAACTCTTACTATATCCACAGGAGCAGAGCACAAAAGTATCTGTTCTAGTATAGGATGCTTCAACTACTTTTCTACAAACTGTATCTTTCTCCCTTTCCTTCTTCCCTTTCCTTTCCTCCCTTTCCCTTCCCTTTTCTTTCTTCCTCCTCCCTTCTCTGGGACCAGGCAACGGGAAGGCCCTCATTAGATGCCAGCCCTCTCATCTTGGTCTTCGCATCCTCCACAACCATGTGCCGATAAAGTTCTATTTATTATCAATGACCTAGTCAGTGGAATTCTATTTCAGCAACATAAAACAACTAGAGCATCATACATGTATGTTCTATCTGAAGCAAAGGAGCAGATTATGCCTTTGACGGACAGATCCAATAAGGAAAGGTTCTCTTCATTTGTGTGGCAGATGATTTATTTTGGCAACCCTTAAGGAACAACTAGAGGAGAGCAATCCACACCTGTAGCTACAACCACACACACTAGAAAAAATGGAATTCATTAGCCCTGCAGACACTAACAATCATGAGGTAACCAGATGTAACAAATTATACCTTTGTAAATAAAAGTCTTAGAAAGACCACTAACATATCTTTCCAAGACAGGACGTGGCTTACTTTCTGATGACTGGCTAAATGTCTTCTTTTTTTGGGGGGGGGGGTCCGGTTGTGGGGCCTGAACTCTGGGCCTGGGCGCTGTCCCTCAGCTCTTCAGCTCAAGGCTAGCACTCTACCACTTGAGCCACAGTGCCACTTCCGGCTTTTTTCCTTTTGCTTATGTGGTGCTGAGGAATTGAACCCAGGGCCTCAGGCATGCAAGGCAAGCGCTCTACCACTGCGCCACCTTCCTAGCCCCTGGCTAAATGTCTTCTAAAGAACTATCAAAATCTATAATTTTTAGTGATAATTTAGCTTTGTCAGGATTTAGTCTGTTACATACACATGGATCTAACAAGGGTTGTTTCAAGTAATGAATGAGGTTAGAAAATGGGACATGTCATTATAAGAAAATCAGAAATATCCAAAAGATGAATTTTTGGGGGTGTCAGTCATGGGGCTTGAACTCTGGACCTGGGCACTGACCCTCAGCTCTTCAGCTCAAGGTGAATGCTCTACCACTTGAGCCACAGCACCACTTTTGGTTTTCTGGTGGTTAATTGGAGGTAACAGTCTCATAGACTTTCCTGTCCAGGCTAGCTTTGAACCGCAATCCTCAGATCTCAGCCTTTTGAGTAGCTAGGATTGCAGGCATGAACCACCAGTGCCCAACCTAAAAGTAATTTTTATTGTACTTAATGGTACACACCATTTTCTGTTTATTTCCAAGCCTGCCAGAGGAATTGAGTTAGCTGCTTGACCGAAAAGAGACAAAAAGTCTCTTTTGGTCTAAGTATGGAAGAGATCTCCTAGCTTCAAAGAAGATATTTATTTGTAGATTAAGCAGTTAGAAGATGCAGATAGATGCATATAATTAAAATGTTAAACTGGAGAAAAATATAGTCTAGAAATCTTCCAGACGCAGACTTCCTGGTAATATATTGGAGAGTGCCCATAAACACTCTCCAGGTAACTGTAACAGATGCTCAGTGATCAATGCAGTGACAATTTGGAAGGACATTCATTAGCTTCCTCTTTTTTGTACTCAAGAAACTTTTCTAAGGTATACAAAAGCCAACAAACTCTTTTCACTAAATGCTTAAAATCCACCACCTTTCAGTACTACATTATTAGCAAGGGACGTATCCACCATCTGTCCTGTAAAAGGCAAAAGCGAAAACAGTGAACAGTGAAAGAATTAGGCACAGAATAGGCAAGCCTTGGAGTCAGCCAATGAAAATCCAGTTTTTGTCAGTTCTAGTGGCTTCTAGAAACGTGAACACTCTAACCCACTTCTTATTATTGACCTCTCTTCTAAAAAAGCAAAACAACAACAACAATAAAGAATGAGTAGGACTCAGTCTTCCAGCAGTGATGAATCCATTGCTTTGGTAACATGGATTTCCTTTGACCTGACTCCCACCATCTTGAGTTATAACCACCATCACTGTCATAACCCTACTTAAGTTTTTCTGGCATAGTTTCCCAGCAAACTATAAACAGAAAAAAACTTCAGAATGGTATGTGGCACTTTACAGTCAGGCTCTAGCCCCAGGAATATGTCGGTCTCATTGATAATACCTTAAGATAAACCAGGTAATTCTATCCTGAAACAAATATAAAAACTTCTTTCTGACCCAAATTGTAGGGAATCCTGCGGTGCAGGACCACAATCCTGTCAGAAAGCCCCTCAATACATTGCATTCTGCACGACCCTGTTTCTTGTATGGTCTCAGGACACTTTCCGATCCATCCTCATACACTAGGTTGAGCTGCTCTGGAGCAACTAACTTCTTGGACTTTCTCTCCAGGGGCTTAAAGATTATAATTTGATTGCATTGTCCCTGAACTGGAGCCATCATTTATCCTGGCATGAGAAAATTTGTTGGGTGGCACAGATATCAAGAGACAAATGTAGGCAACCATAACATATGTGAAAGAAAACGGACTTCCTCCCTTCTCTTGGGTAAATACCACTTAAAGGTTTAATTCCATTCTGCAAACATAGGGAATTTCACAGGCAGACATCCAAAGTAAATATGGTCCAATTTTGGATAATTAGACACCTATAGTTCTATGTTAATTGCTGGAGAGGATGGGAGCAAGATGTTTGGGTAAGCCGCACCTTCAGAATTAGAAAAGCCAAGGGTGGAAGTCCAGAGGTCCTCCACGGATCAGTTGTGGAGCAAGTTAGAAATGCCACTCCAGGAACGGGCACCTCAAGCACTTTGAAGACGTTTTTGCTGGGTTTAGTTGGCCATTGTGCCATGATGCCAAGAAGAATGGGGGATGCCACCTCCTTGTGGGGCCTGGAGTTAGTGTAGTTCTTTATACCAGCCTTGGAGGAGAGGATTACTAGGGATAGTGAGGCAGAAGCAACTCCTCAAGAAAAAGACAGTTGCTGGGCAGTGGTGGCTTACACCTATAATCCTAGGTACTCAGGAGGCTGAGAACAGAGGATCACAGTTCAAAGTCTGCTAGGGCACGAAAGTCTGTGAGACTCTTATCTCCATTGACCAACTGGAAGTGGAGTTATGGCTCAAGTGGTAGAGCACTTGTCTTGAGCTGAAGAGCTAAGGGACAGCACCAAGGCCCAGAGTTCAAGCTCCACTACCAACAACAACAACAACCAGAGAAAGAAAGAAAGAAAGAAAGAAAGAAAGAAAGAAAGAAAGAAAGAAAGAAAGAAAGAAAGAAAGAAAGAAAGAAAGAAAGAAAGAAAGGAAGGAAGGAAGGAAGGAAGGAAGGAGAGAAAAAGAAAAAAGAAAGGAAGGAAGGAAGAAAGAAAGAAAGACAGACAGTTGTCCTCAACAAGTACTAAAGGGGAAAAGCCATGCTCTCAATGGTGATAATAGCACGTCTTCAGAGAGCTCCCAACAGCAACCAAATCATTCAGAAACATTTGGATGTGTTCATGCTCTGCCTACAGCGTCTTTCACTTCTCCTCATTATGTATTTCTGTCCCCCAAATCCTTACACCTTGAGTTTTTCCACACATACAAATCTATAATTTTAAGATGTCCATGCATCATTATTTTGCTCTCTTTTATAGATATCGTCCTCAAGGCTGAACTCCTGGATTATAATCATCATTCTAGGAGCTACTGGTACAGCTCAACAGTAGAGCACTTGACTAGTAAGCACAAAGTCCCAAGTTCAGTCCCCAGCACTGTCAAGTTGTCGTCGTCATCATCATCAGCATCAGCATCAGCATCATCATCATCATCATCATCGTCGTCATCATCATCATCTCTCAAAATAGTAATGGACAGCATCATGTTATGCACAATCTAAACCATAGGATCTGTGCTAAAATAGAAATCGGTATTGGATAAATTTTAAATAATTATGATATATTGATAGGCTCAAAAAAACCCAACAACCTCATAAACAAGAACAAACCAGGGACTAGAGAAATAGCTCAAAAGTAGCCTTTATTTCAATCCCTTGCACAAAAAGGGAGGAGAAGGGAAAGAGAGGGGAGGAGGGGGGAGTGGTGAAAAAAAAGAAAAATAACTCTTATATGTCCCTCCTTAGTGAACTAAAAATGACATATAAACACATTGCCAGTCACAAGTTTCAAAGTTCCTAAATAGGCAGGTGCCAGTGGCTCACAGCTGTAATTCTAGCTCCTCAGGAGGCTGAGATAGGAGAATTAGGGTTTGAAGTCAGTCTAGGTACTTAAGTCTGTGAGACTCTTATCTCCAATGAAGAACCAAAACAGTTGGAAATGGAGAGATGTGGCTCAAATGAGACAGCAAAGAAGTTCAGGGACAGCCCTTAGGCCACGAGTTCAAGCCCCAGGACTGGTACACACACACATACACACACACACACACACACACACACACACACACAGAGTCCCTAAAACAGAGTAAAGTGGGAACAAAATATATCAAACAATAATGTTACATCAGGCAGGAAAGAGACAAATTCAACTCCAGAAGCTGAGAACAAAAGTCTTTGTTAAGAATAATGTTTATATTAGGAGAAGCATATTAGAGATAATGATTGTGTGTGTGTTTTTTTAAGAATTCTATTTCTTCTAAAGCTGATATCAAAACAAGAGAAAACTGGTCATATTAGTAATGTTATATTTTAAAAGATGCTTATATTTAAAATTCTTTTATTAGAAATAGCATTCATATTAGAAATATATTTATTGCCTTGAATGCTTATAGTTAGAAAGAAGGATAGAAATGCATGAGTTGTGTATGAAGGAAATGGATAAAGGACAGAATAAGATCACACAAAATGGAAAAGATAAATACAAATAGATAACTCCTTTTAAGATCCTTTTAAGATTCATTCAGCAATAAAAAAAGAAGCCAAAAGGAAATATATATGATATATAATATGCCTCATATATATATTTTTTTTCTTCAGTGTCAGGATCTGAACTCAAGGCCTCTCATTTTTGCTTGGCTTGCTTGGTAGACTGACATTCTACTACTTGAGCTATGCCTCTAGTTGGACATTTTGCTGGTTAATTAAGATGAAGCTGGGGGCTGGGAAGGTGGCTCAGTGGTAGAGCGATTGCTTTGCATGCATGAGGCCCTGGGTTCGATTCCTCAGCACCACATAAGCAAAAAGAAAAAAGCCGGAAGTGGGGCTGTGGCTCAAGTAGTAGAGCGCTAGCCTTGAGCTGAAGAGCTGAGGGACAGC
>NW_012267219.1:6752981-6758822 GCF_000151885.1 Dipodomys ordii | reverse complement strand
GCTAGCCTTGAGCTGAAGAGCTGAGGGACAGCACCCAGGCCCAAAGTTCAGGCCCCACGACCGGACCCAAAAAAAAAAAAAAAAGATGAAGCTGTATCACTTGAGCCACAGAGCCACTTCCATTTTTCTGATGGTTATTTGGAGATAAGGGTCTCATGGACTTCCATGCTTGGGAGTCCAAGCATGGAGCCCTAGCTACTCCTGAGTAGCTAGGATTACAGGTGTGAGCTACTGGCGCCCAGCACATCTAGATTTTTAAGACACTGGTTTCATGGGTCCAGCCATTTGGGAAAAAAAAGTTTGACATTACCCAGTAAAGCTGAACACACACGTTCTCCATGACTTAGAAGTACACACAGAGATCCTCCTGTGTGTGTACACCAGGGGAAATTATGGTTTTAATGGTGCCCACCCACAGGTTCACATATTGGGGTCTAGCTGCGAGCTGATGGGCTTTGGGAAGTAACTGGATCCTGAGGGCCCAGACTTAATCAATAAATTAAGGGATTAATCAATAATCCCTTTATGGATTTATAAATTATAGCTTTATTGGGAACTGGATTAAAAAGGAGGAGTTGGGACCTTATTGAAGGCAGTAAGTTGGGAGAGGCCTATCCAGCAAAGATGTATTAACTAAAGTGTTTCAAGCAACCAGGAAGCAGGTAATTGTCCTGGACAAATGTGATTACCAGAGGATCAACCCAAATCAACCAAGTTGAGATACAGGGGGGGAAAAAAATCTAAGCTTTTCTTGAATTTCCTTTTGCCCACTCCCATCCTCAAGGAGGGTAATGCTGAAAGCTAGCTTCCTAGGTCTGAAAACTTACCACTGGCTGATTGCACTGTACCATGGTCCAAAAATACAAAGAAGTATAAGCTACTCCAAGCAGGAGAGCCAAGCAGACATTCATTCCTCTGTTAGGCATCTTCTAGGTCTACAGTCATCAATATGACCTCTATTGCCCAATAATGTAAGCTGTAGTATGACTATCTTTCATGTAAATATTTACACAATCATTTATTTTATAGGCTTTTTTGGTTCAGCTAGTATAACATTATTCACCATATCATAAAATTTTTCTTCAAAAACCATCGTTAATGACTGGCTAACATTCTATGTGTACAAGTTAGTTAGCTATTCATTGGTTCTCTGGTAGAATTCAGTTAACCATTTACCCACTAAGGGACACATATAACTATTTGCAGCTTTGTGACTTTCTAAGAAGTTGTGTTTTTAATTCAACTGAATGTTGAGGTAATACAGGGTGGCATGTCCTAGATAATTGTGAATGAGCACCATATTAATTGATACTATGACAAATTGTCATTCCAAAACCTTAATCTATTCGTTCAATAAATGTTTAATGAAGCCCTGTATTACCTTGTATTGGAGACACATAGACTGATTTCTCCTAATTATTTTCTATTTTCCAGTGAAGCAGAAGCAAACTAGCAAAGACAAGTTTTTTTTTCCATTACTATGCTAATTTTCTAATATCTTTTTCAAAAAGACTATGAAATGTATTATTAATTGAGGAAATAGAACCAGTGTTAGAAATCAAGCTTTTCACTTGCTAGGTAGGCATTTTATCATTTGAGCCAAATCTTTTGCCCTTTTATTGTTTTTTTGAATAAGATTTTCCTTTCTATTTATTTCCCCTGGGCCAGACTGGCCCCTGATCCTATTATTGACACTTCCAGTGTAGCTAGGGTGACAGACATGCACTGTTGCACCTGGCTTTTTATTGGTTGAGAAGAAGTTTCAACGTTTTACTAAGGCTAGCCTTGAACTGTGATGCTTCTGATCTTAAGCTTCTTGAGTCTACAAAGTAGAGCACATCTTCAATTAGATTTAAAGACCATTAGGATTAAGAAAACCCAAATTCCCCAGGTAAGCAAACCAAGCCCCAGAGAGAAAGTGACTTGCCTTAAATATGATAAATGATGGTGATGATGATGATGATGATGATGTTCCCCAAACCTTAGCAAAGTAATTATATTGGTAAAAATCCCACATCAAGAATCATTTCTTAAGATCAAAAATTATCTCAGAAATCCTGAGATATACATGATTGCTGTCAGGGTTATAGGACAATACTTCACAGTTGGAAGATGAAAAGATCACATGGCATCAGAATGGTTCTTGTAATCTTCCGTCAGCCTAGATTCCAGAAGTGACTCTACCCATTGGGAAGAGACTTCTGTGTTGAGTCTAACACTGCCAGGGTAGGCTTGAGCACAGAAATATATCAATTACTTTTGTTTATCATCAGATGAAGTGATTAGCTAGAACAGGTTGTGCCAAACACAAACACACAAAAAAAACCTGTATTGTTCAATTTTAGCACAAGGCTAAAATGCGTACACTTCAGCACTCAGCACAGAGCACAAAACCAGAGCCTGTCCACCCAGGCTGCCCTTCTGGAGGCCTCTACTCTCCCAGCCCAGGGCAGTAGACTTCAGGCACTAGTAAACTCATTTCTCACTTTTGCCTGCACTTAGTCTAGGAGCAAAGGTAAATTGGTCCCACGTCATGGGTGCAGGATTCCTCCTCCACCGTATCTCCAATTCCCAAGTTTGCACATGAATGGAAGATCTTCAGACTCAGCCAGTGAAAGGATTACCAGGGAAGATAAAGTATGACCACAGGGCAGGGCAGGGCAGGTACCAGGAAGTCCTACAGTAGCCTAAGGATTCTTGGGTGTGTGAGGGAAGAGTGCTGAAGGAAAGAAGGCAAAGGTCGGTTTTTGTGAAAGAGAATTCCTTTCAAAAAATTCCTTTCACAGTGTTCATAATTTTCTCTTGGATTAGCTTTGGTAAACACATTGTAACATATTTCATTTCACTGAGTTAATTTCTTAGGCAGACCTGGGGTTTGAACTCCAGCTCTCCAGGTACTCTTGTTATTTGAATCCGTATTCTTTAATCCTTTTTTAATAATGTCCGAATTTTTGTGGGGAAGGGATTGGGACGGGGAGAGAAGTAAAAGTGGCCAGGCTAGTGATCCTCCTACCAATGCTACCTGTGTAGCAGGGATTACAGGTGTGGGCCAATACACAGGGCCTAATTGATTTTTAGTAGAGAGAATAAACTCCCAAGCACAGATGTAACTGGAAAACAGTAGAACTTATACACTAGAAAAAAAAAAAAGATTTTTTTTCCAAATAAAAACTTGATCATAGACCTGAGAGTGGAAATAAGTAAACCAGAAAAGATGTGTGGAAGTAAAAGTTATCAGTCGATGCTTCAAGCAGCAGAGAAAGCGGACTGCCTGAAGACCAGAAGATCTGTGTGAAAAACAAGCACAGGGGCCATGGTGGTTGTGACCAAGAGTACTACCTTCTTTGAATGAAAGAATTTCAGCCATTTGGGGACTCATTATGTATGAAAAGAAAGGTAATCCCTATTACAAAGTTTCCCTAGCTCCAAGAAAAGCATTGCTTCTCTTGCTGATACATACAGCTTCCAAAGCACTGTGACAAGTCCTTACAACTATAAATTATCTTAATTCCAGGTAGAAAATTAAAAAAAAAAATCTGTGTCCTTAACAATGTTTCGCTTCACTCCACTCTAGAAGGGCTCAAAGGAATCTCCCGTGTGCATCTCAGGTGTGGCGGAGTGGGAGTTGGTCACTGTTCACTTTCACACTTGGCTTTCTCCCACCTACCAGCCCCCAGTCCTTTTTCAACTCTCCAGCATTTTCAAAACTTGATCCCACAAAAGAACGCTCCATCTCTGCTGCTTCCCCAAAGCAAGTAAAGTGTTCTCTCTGCTCTTTCCCAAGAGGATATACCCACAAACACAGGTGTCGACATAGTGATTCTTTTCAACTTCAAAATGTATGTATTAAGGAGCAAGGGAGATCTCAACACTCTTCCCATTGTCTAAACCAGAGAGCTCATACAGAGGGGGGAAACATAAAAGTAAAAGCCAACCAGCAAACATAAATATGCATGTGTTTAGAAAACACCTTAGTGGGGGCAAAACAAAGTATTACAGAGAAGAAATGTATATATATATATATATATATTTAATCACAATATACATAAAGTAAAAATGCTTAATAGATGTTAATTAAGTTTCCCTCCTTGGTCCTCACAGCAAAGGATTGAAGCTCCTGATCTAATATCCAAACCTGCGATTTACACGCAGGTTCCTCTCCCGGTCCATGATAAAGCAATGTTCTCCACCGAGTGTGAAAGATGGCCCTGAATTCCAGCCAGTGATAAAGGAGGAGTCAGATCCACCAAGTCCCTGCTGGATTTAACTGCCAGGTGCTCTCCTGGAGCTATTTCATTTTTAAAAAAAGAAAAAGAAGGAAAAAACGGAGGGGAAGTGGGGGGTATGTGACTTGCCCTAATAAATAGTGTGAATGTCTGCTTCAGGGTTCACTCGGTGAAGCTGGACACGCCGGGCTGTCCAGTCTTCACAAAATGACTCCGGGGGTGGGGTGAGGGCAAGTAACAAAACAAAACCCATGCCTGGACAATGATTTCATATAAAAAGAATGATGACTGCGACCACCCCCCCCGCAAGACACCCCCCCTCGCGGCACACCCGGCCCTCCCTGGTAAAATGGTCAGCTCAAGGTGGTTAAGTTCAAGCCCGTTCTCTCCCAATCGGAGATTCGAGCTGGCACCCAGGGGAAACCACCCGGGATGGAGTTCCCCGTGGAACTGACGGGACTGGGATCGGAGCCTGGACTATCTTCTAGGCGACCCACCCCACCCAACGGGGAGAAGGCGTGTGTGTGTGTGTGTGTGTGTGTGTGTGTGTGTGTGTGTGTAGGGTTCAGCCACGGCTCGATCGCCCCCCCACCCCCACCCCATCACCTTCCTCCCACGCCGACCCCAAGTTCCACAGGCAAACTCCAAGAACACAATGACAAGAAACCACACAAAAGGAGCCGGGCCAGCCGCTCCCACCCCTTACCTTTGACTTGACTTTCATACTCGGCAATGATCTCTTTGTCCTTCTTGAATCTGCTCGGGGTGGACATTATCCGGCTGGTTCCGCGTTTCTGTTCAGTGGTGGTCACCCGCCGGTCTCCTCGGAGAGGCAGAGTTGTTGCACTCGTTCCCACTCGCCGGGAACCCAGAGGCAGCCCCGGCGGGAGCGGAGGGAGGAGGGAGGGGAGGAGGCGGAGGAGGTGAAGGAGGAGAAGAAGGAGGAGGAGGAGGAAGGAGTGAATCGAGAACTAGATTAACCCGGGCGCTGGCACCATACTCTCGGGATCGAGCGTCCGTCGATGATCCCGAGGGGAACCCAAAGCCGGCGAGGTCAAGACGCGCAAACTCCAGCGAGCGAATGGCTGGGGAGGGGGGGGGCGTCTCCCGGCCCACCCCACCCCGAGCGCCGCCACTTCCTCTACGGCCGCTGGGCGGACGCGGGGCTCGCGCCGGCGGTCCACACCATTGTTAAGAGACCCGCACCGGAGACCGCCCCCCTGGAGGGGACGACCAGATGCCGAGGACCGGGCGTCTGGGAACGCGCCCCGGCTGGGGCGCCCCGACCGTCCCTCCCTCGCCGGCTCCCGGCACTCTGTGGTTCCCACCCAGGCTGGGGAGGCTGCGGACGGGTGGATGCTGCTCCCTCCGCCGGCCAACCCCGACTGCGATCGTCCCGCCAGGCCGAGGGAGCCGCGATCCCGGCCGCGGCGACGCTCGGACGCGCCCCGGACGCAGAGTTGAGCTCTCCCCGCAGCCGGCGCCTCGAGGATCCGTGGCTGTCGCCTGGTGCCCCCCCTTCTCCACCCCGGTCCGCTGCTGCCCCCTGGAGGCCGCAGGTGACACGCACACATTCGCTCCGCCGCCTCCGGCGGGAGCCGCGCCCCCCGGCGGC
>NW_012267219.1:6724004-6752451 GCF_000151885.1 Dipodomys ordii | reverse complement strand
CCCCCCCCCACTGCGAGGAAATGTGACATTGTGAACGAGCAGGCTGAGAAGAAAAGCGGGGCAGAGACAGCACTCAGCGCTCAGCACGGTGCTCTCCCGGCTGGAAGCAGCGGGAGCCGGAGGGGGTGGGAGTCGGGGTTGGGGAACCAGTCACATTTAAAGGTGCGCCCTGGCTTTTCTACAGACAGTTTGACCACCACCACCACCCCCCCAGACCTTCCCAGGCTCCTTTCAGAGTCACTTCTCGAATGAAATGATCTTGATGGATCAAAGCGCGTTTCCAGGACCAGAATGTCTTCCCTATTGAGACCCAAAGAGAATAGACACTTTGAGGCTTTGACCATTCCTTCACTTAACCTCAGTGAGGAACTTTTGAGTTCCTACCCCCGTTGAGGAACCCGCCCTGAAAGATCTCACAAGCCAGTGCTCTATTGATAATTACAGTACAGTAATGTTGTAAGAGAGAGAAAACACCCCCTACACAGAACACTGGGAATCTTGAGAGTGGGAACCATGGGAAGTGCAAGGGGTTTGGAGAATACGAGTTCTCAGAGGAGTGGTTACCTGGACAAGGTGAGAGACTGACTGACTGGCCGACAGCATGAATAGAAAGATGGCCTCACCCACCAAGGGCAAGCCATCAACACAATGGCACACCCCAAGGCCATGGGTGTAGGAGGCTCAAAACTGAAGAGTTAGGGAGAGAAGGGATGTGTTCCTGGAAAGAAGAGCAAGTGTTTTGCACTGGTTACTGCTAATAGCATTGTAAGATATATATCCAAAGGGGCGGGGATGATTCACAGGAAAAGGCCAGAGGATTACAAGCTGGAGGCCATCCTGGGTTACATCCTGCATGCACCTGCCAAATGACACCACACACACACACACACACACACACACACACACACGCCAGGTGTAGGCGGCTCAAGCCTGTAATATAAACATATCCAAAGTAGCCAGGTGCAGGTGGCTCATGCCTGTAATCCTTGCTACTATCTGATCTGTGTTAAAAGCCAAATTCACCCTGGGAAAGGAAGCCTGTGGGACTCTTATCTCTAATTAACCAGCACAAAGCCAGAAGTGGAGCTATGGCTCAGTGGTAGAGCCTGAGTCCTAGCAGAAAAGCAAATGGACAGCACCCAGGCCCTGAGTTCAAGCCCGGCTACCAACACAATAAACACACACACACAAATAAGCAAATCACCCAAAACCAATCACCCAAATGTCAGGTCTGATGAGTGAAAAAAATACCTCAAACTTTGAAATGTTTAAAATATTTTCATGTGTCAAGAGATAGTGTGTATGGGCTGTGAAGGTGGCTCAGTGGTTGAGCACTTGCCTTGCATGCATGAGGCCCTGGGTTCCATTTCTCAGCACCACATAAACAAAAAGAAAAAAGCCAGAAGTGGCGCTGTGGCTCAAGTGGTAGTGCGTTAGCCTTGAGCTGAAGAGCTGAGGGACAGTGCCCTTTTTGTCGTGGGGCCTGAACTCTGGGCCTGGGCGCTGTCCCTCAGCTCTTCAGCTCAAGGCTAGCGCTCTACCACTTGAACCACAGTGCCACTTCCGGCTTTTTTTCTTTTTTGCTTATGTGGTGCTAAGGAATCGAACCCAGGGCCTCATGCATGCAAGGCAAGCGCTCTACCACTGAGCCACCTTCCCAGCCCCTGTTTTTACTTTATAACAATAGATTTGAGTGTAGGAAACTCCAAACTATTTGTAAAGCTTCCTCCCTCCCATGTTACTACGCAAGGTCGACTGTGCCCCCATTCTAAAGGAAAAAGGTGCTGTCTTTAGTAAGCACGCACAGGAAGGTGCCAAGGGATTCAAAGAAAAATCGGGAATGGGAAGGTTGGGGCCAATGGGGAGAGAGAGACCTCCTGTGCCATGCTGAGCTCTAGCTCACAGCTCTGCAGACAGCGGGGTGTCTGTTAAGTGGACAAGTGTCCGGGTGTGATTTGTGTTGTATGAAGATGACTGCTGGCAGTGAGGAAGGTCAGACTACTTAATGGGCAGAGAGGCCCGAGGCAGCCACTCACAGAGGGAGGGTCAGGATGGGGTTTGCTCAAGTCTAGATGGGGCGCCTGTCATCCATATGTGGGAAGTATAATGTGGCAGAGATTGCAGCCCTACACAGAGACAACGGCAAGCCGAGTCTAGATCCAAAGGCGTGTGGAGTCACCAGACTACAGATGAATGACCCAAGGGTGAACACCTAGCTGCATTGCCTCCCGATGGATGGGGTAAAAGTGGCTGCACCTGCCTGTGCCTCAGTTTCCTTCTCTGTATGATTAATTTCTGACTCCCAGGATTGTGACAAGCACTTACTGAGATCATCTCTTGAAAATGCTTACAGCCAGGCTGTGTGGTTCAGGCTGGAGGCTTCCTCGGGGTAATGGCTTCTGCATACATGAGGCTAGTATGGGCCACATTTAACAAGTGCTGACAAGCTATCTCATACATCAAGTGAAGACTTGTTATCATGATTATGACCCCAGCGTCGATCATGATTAATAAAACATATTTCAAAATAACAAATTAATCATCTTTGAGTTCATCATGGTGTCCACTAAACCAAGAATTAAATGTGTTGACTATTAATGCCTGAGCATTAGTAATGCACCCTTTTATTTTTAGTCGACTGAACGTTCCCTTATAATTTCTTGTTATTATAAAGGTGATGTACAGAGGGGTTACAGTTACATAAGTAAATTTCTTTTTGTAGAATATCCCCCCTTTCCCTCTCTCTTTCTAAGTGTTTCCCTCCCATCCCCATCCATGGGTTGTTTAGTTCATTTCCAGTAGAGTGAATTGTGAGTCCTATGGTGGCATTTGTTCGCCCTTTATCCACCCCATTTCTGTTCCTCCTCTTACCTTCCCAAAGAGGTCAACATTGTTCATGCCTTCTTACAAGAGCCCAGCAAGGTGAACACCACTGTCCTCAGTTTACAGATAAGAACCAGGAGCTCGAAAGGCCAGAATGCTAGTTCATACTTATGTATTCAATGTTTCCCCTGTCTTCCATTCTGCCGCATGTGGACCTCTGATTCTTTTAGTCCGATGTAGCCTATTCATGTACAGAAAATGAGTGTGGCTGGTCAAGGTCTTCTTTTTTGTGCCCGTCCTGGGGTTTGAACTCAGGACCTGGGTACTCTCCTTTAGCTTTTTGGCTCAAGGCTGGTGCTCTGCCACTTGAGCCACACCTTCAGCTCCAGCTTTTGTGGTGGTTAATGGGACATAAGAGTCTCACAGAGATTCCTGCTCAAGCTGGGTTCAAACTGTGAGCCAACCTCAGATAGCAGCAGCCTCCAGAGGAGCTCAGATTACAGGTCACACACTGGTCAGTGTTTTTAAATTTCAAGACATGATCTTTTATCTGATCCAACTATTCAGTATAATGATGAATCAATTATTCTTTTCACACTTAGCTTTTTCAGATTCTCCTTATCTTCCACCTGTTAAAGAAACCACCTTACTTCTGTATGATATGATGGATGTGAGTTCAAATTCATAAATCCAAGAAGACCTAAATTTTGGAGACTGGCCACAAGAATGTTGGTTTCCATACAAATTCTCTGTGCTTTGGCGCCACCTTGTGGCAGGTACTTTTGCACTTCTAAAACAAAGATGATGGCACTCTGAGAGAGGTTTGCAAGATGGTGGATTCCAGTTCTTTCAAGACCACTCAGCCTTCCATAAGTAGAAGTTACCTTACTATCTGACTATATTCTCTGGGAGTAAGCGGACTGTGTCCTGTGGACCTCACGGCCATACATCAAACAACAGCAGCACTCTGGCCCACAGAGTAATAGGAACAATTCACAAAAATTAAACACACAGTAGATAGCCAGGTGCTGTTGGCTCACACCTGTAATCTTAGTTGCTTAGGATTCTGAGATCTAAGGATTGGGGCTCAAAGCCAGCCTAGGAGGGAATTCCACAAGGCTCCTATTTCTAATTGAGAACCAAAAAGCTGGAAGTAGAGCTGTGGCTCAAGTGGTAGAGTGTTAGCCCTCATCATAAAAGCTCAGGGACAGTATCTAAGTCCCAGGACAGGTAAAATAAAATAAAATACATAAAGACATGGTAAAGAGTCAATGTCATATTGACGTGGATGTTTTTTAGTTATAATTGCGGCTTTCCAAGAATTTCCTGAGTGGACCATTCTTCTCTGCTGGAAAATACATTCTCCTCTGGCCAAAGGGATTTTGAAAAAGTAGGGAAGCCTTGTCAATATCCTAGGCTTTGCTCACAGATTCTACCAGATCGTCAGAACAAACTACTCTATAAACATACAATTCTTGAATTATATGTTTGCAGTAGTGTGTTCAGTGATGACATATTGGTATCACATCCAGGGGACAGTGTGTGTGACTTAGGATTGATCACCTCCCTCGGAATTACTTTGGGAGTCCATTTAAAATTCGGCCACAAGGGACTTATTTCACATTTAAAGTGACACTTCTCAACCTCAATGGGCCTGCAAATCACCGGAGGACTTTGTTAAAATGCATTCCTGATTCCTTCAAGATTTCTAAGAAGCTCTTAAGCCATATCAAGAACTCTGTCATGGAAGTGAAGGTATGGCTCAAGTAGCAGAGCACCAGCTGATAGTGTGAATAAGTGAGGAAGAGCTCAAGACTGGAGTTCAAGTCCCAGTACCAGCACAAAATATAAGCAAAAAGAAAACTGAACAAACCAAAAAGAGCTCTGTTATAATATCCACATTTTGAGAAGCAAGGAAATTATAGACTTCCAATTTGGAGTGGGTGAGAAGTTTCTACGTAATCTTATGAATAAGAAATGTTATTGAAGACCAAGGGATATTAAACACAAAATCCTTAAAAGCTGATGGCTCAGGTCTATAACCTGAGCTACACAAGAGGCTGAGATCTGGGGACTGTGGTTTAAAACTAGCTTGGGCAGAAAAATTCTTGAGATTCTTATCTCCAATTAACCACCCCAGAAGTGAAGGTGTGGCTCAAGTGGTGGAGCATCAGCCTTGAGCCAAAAAGCTAAGGGAGAGTGGCCAGGCCTTGAATTCTTTTATCTGTATACTTCAATGTCAACTGAAAAGTCCTTTGGTATAAAAGTTTTCTTTCATGCTTTATTATTAGTTTATTGTATTTCTGCATTTATTTCCTGTCTGCCACTTCAAGATTTCTTTAGAGTAGTTTTTATGGTTTATGCAATTCAAACAAAAAAATTTACTGGGTAGACTGAAACATCTATTGCTGATATTTATTTTCACCTACAAATGGCAATGTCAAATGAATTAACCAATGCTATGAGCCCCACAGTCTCTGATTATTATAGACAAAATGCAACAATAAAACCTCACTCCAAAATACCCAAGCAAAAGCTCAGTTGAACCTGCCCAGATCTAGGGGAATCCCACTCAATCACAATCACAGATTGGATTAATCCACTAACATTTACCAGGTGGTCAATCAAGACATATGAATCACTGTTTTCAAAGACACTTGGACCATAGTTTCACAGCAGCTTGTTGAAATGGACCATGTAAATGTCCATTTTCACTTCTTTTGGCAGCTGAATAGTAAAAACAAGCTGTCCAAAGAGCTTGCCAATTTAATTTTGATACATTTGCCCTGGAAGGGAGAAGATGGAATGCAACTGTCAAAGTGAGTTTATCTGGGCACTGGTGGATCACACCTGTAGTCCTAGCGACTCAGGAGGCTGAGTTCTGAGCAGTAAGGTTTGAAGCCAGCCCCAGGAAGAAAGTTTGTGAGACTCTTTATCTCCAATGAACCAGCAAAAAAACAAAAATGGAGCTGTGGCTCAAGTGGTAGAGTGCCAGACTTGAGCAAAAAAGCCAAGCAAGAGTTCAAGCCCCAATATCTGCCTATACACACACACACACACACACACACACACACACACACAGGTGAATTTAGATAAAGCTCTGGCAGGATCCCATGTAGGAGGAGAGGCCTAGTGAGAGAAGTTGGGAGGAGAGAAAAGATGCAGTAATGAAAAACTTCATAGGGAAAGAAAATGCAGAGAGAAAGAGAGAGAGAGAGGAAGAGAGATCACAATAAAAGAAATACTTATGCTAAAATGTTTAGTTTAAGAGAAGCATTAACAGCTAGAATAAATCAGAGTTTTAAACTTTTTAATTTGAATAGAAGCTGCTTTATGATATTTTTAGCCATCTGTTCAAAACTCACCTGTTTCCATTTTGCACAAACCATTATCAAAACAGAATTTGCTTTACTCCATGCCATATTTAAAAGGTCCAAACACCCACCCACAGCAGCTTCTCATTACAGCTACGATACTCTGCTTTTGAAATCCCACTAGGCTCTCCTGGAAGACTGAGGCACCATATATGCAGTATATGAATATTAATGGCCTCATTATGATGAAGCCATCACTCATTGTAAAAAAAAAAATGGTGCTATTACTCAGAGGAAAAAGGGAAGGTTGGCAAGAAATGTCAGCTGCAATGCAATTGTTAGGGCCAATGATGAAGTAGTATATAGAGAACACTGTAAGAAAATGATTCATTATGCTAAGGAATACATGCAACTCTACAGCTTATATTTTAGGAACTAAATGGCAGGCCCCTTCTTTTCTTGCGATTATACTTAGGTAGTTGACATTTTGAGGCTGCCTCATTTTGTCACCTTTTCTCCCTAGGCACCAATTTTGTTTACTTTTCTTTTCTCTTCTTTTTTTGGGTTGGTTGTCGGGCTTCAACTCTGGGCCTGGGCACTGTCCCTCAGCTCTTCAGCTCAAGGCCAGCGCTCTACATCTTGAGCCACAGTGCCACTTCCGGTTTTCTAGTGGTTTATTGGAGATCAGAGTCTCACGGACTTTCCTGCCTAGCCTGGCTATGAATCCTGATCCTTAGATCTCGGCCTCCTTAGTAGCTAGGATTACAGGCGTGAGCCACCGGCACCTGGCCTAATCTTGTTCTCTTATACCTCATTTTTGCAAAGGAAGGGTTAGTTCTCATTTTCTGCAAAGATGAGCAACCAACAATAGGACAAGGGAAGAAGGTGAAGCCTGGAAAAGAGATCTCATTATAGAGCTGTTGGTAAAGGCAATGGACAGTGGATAGCAATTTTCTTAGTCCACACTGGACATAGGCCCTGTTGAGGACATCGAGCAATGGAGATATTTCTGCCCCGCTGACCGGACAGCTGTTTTGGCCCTCCAGGGCTCTCAGGGCCATATCTGCCCAGCTTCCTCCTTCTCCACTGTGACCGGCTGCCTGTCACCTCTTGTGGCCGGGCTCATCTGGGGCAAAATAATGGAAGAGCACCCACGTGTTCATGCAGTGAGCCTGGTGGTGTGCTACTCTATCAAATCAACTGAATTAGAGGACTGTGTGAGCACTTAAAAGGCCAAAGGATCTGGCGTCCCCAATCCCCCATAGGAGACACTCCCCTGGCAAGGACAGATGGGATCTCTGCCTCTGGCTCAATCAGGCTCTCCTGTGCTGCCTTCAAATTGCTTAATACTCTGGACAGTGCTCTGAAGTTAACAACGCCATTTCAGATACATTCATTTTGTGTGTGTGGTGTGCCAGTGCTGGGGCTTGAAATTCTTTAATTTTCCTCCCACATCATCAATGAAATGAAGCATAAAAGTCTGCATAATATGTCTCTGTCTCCGTCTCTCTACTCAGGCTTGATACTCTCTCTTTTGCTCAAGACTCGCACTCTACCACTTGAACCACATAGCTCTACATCTGGCTTTTGGGTAATTAGTTGGAAATAAAGAGTTTCACAGACTTTCCTGCTCAGGCTGACTTCAGACCTTGATCTTCCTATCTCAGCTTCTTGAGTAGCTAGGATTACAGATCTGAGCCCCAGCGACCAGCTTTCCTGCTAATCTTTAAGCAGCTAATCTTGCAGATTTGGTAACTAAGCTTAAAAGGGCTGAAGAAAGAAATGTTCCCTTCCCTTCACTGAGGACCTGTTACCTGATGCAAAGGGGAATAAGGCTGTGGATGAAATGACTGGCTTTAAAGATGAAAGGGCTCAAGATAATGAGAACCAGGGGCCTCACAACAAAGAATGCATGAAGTTTCTTTCTAGAAGGCAGAAATGGACTTTCCCATAGAAGCTTCAGGCACTGGTGACACCTAGAGTTTAGTCCAGAGAGTCCTATGTTGGACCTCTGCTCTCTAAAAATAGGTAAGAAAACAAATTCATGTTGTTTTAAGACATTAGGTGCTTTGTCACATTTAAAAACAGCCCTTGGAAATCCAGCACATCCTTATTTCCTCCTCCTTTCCTTCTTCTCCTTCCTCTTCCTCTTCTTTTCTTCTTCTTCCCTCCTCCTCTTCTTCCTCCTCTTTTCCCTGCTATAAATGTTGTCATGGATGTTTTTACATCAATTTTCTTCTGGTCATGACAAGTCATGGAAGTGGGAATTGAGATCCTGCTAGAATAATGAGCCAAACTTGAAACCAGGAAGCATGGTTGTCTTTATTCTATGTGCTGAATTGCTCTCTGAGGGGCTTGTATTTATTTAAACTCTTCCAGTAGTGCACAAAGGTGCCCATTTTTCTCCCAACTCAATTTGACATTTGAACTTTTGCCAGAATGCTGAGTTTGAAATGGCAGCTTCCGTTCATTTTCATGTGCATCTTCCTGATTATTAGCAAGGATGAATCTGTTCTTAGAAGGATTGGTCATTTGTCTTTCTTCTTCCTTCAGCTATCTGGACATGGTACAGTATGGGAGCTGTGTCTGCCTTGACTAGGTCAGTGGCATATGGAAATGTAATCAGGTATCCTTCTCCATCAGCCTGCATGGTTCAGTAAGATTTAAACTCGGTGTGTGTATGTGTGTGTGTGTGTGTGTGAATACTGGGGCTTGAACTCAGGGCCTGGGCAAGGTTGCCTTCGATTTTTTTTATTTATTTTTTATTTTTATTTATTTATTTTCAGGTATGGGGTAGGTTTATTCACTGGCTGGCACCAGGCCATGTTGGCCCTCCATGTGGCTGGGAAAGAGAGAGCTGGGAAAGAGAGGAGAGAGCTGGGAAAGAGAGAGAAAAAGAGCTAGAAAAAGGCGTCTGGGCCTGGGCTAGGCCTTATCTAGGGTATGGGCGGAGAAAGGTGTGGCCACATCAAATCCAGATGTGACCTCAGCGGATGCAGATGTGACCTCTTCCAGGTGTGCCAGTTGCCTAGGTAACGCAGGTACTGGGTGGAGACTTTGCTGCGAAGAGGGTGGAGTCTGCTTGCCATCCAGGAGCGGACCTTACATTCCAGCCTTTTAATAATCATGCAATAGGGCAAGGATTCTCTCTGGCTAGGGGCGTCTGACAAGGGGCGTCGACAATAGGAGTAAAAGGCTGGAATTTGGTCCTCTCCCAGAGAAGGCTGTGAGCAGCAGCAGCTGTCCCTTGGTGGCTAGCGTGAGTCCTTAGATGAAGTCTGGAGAAGTCTCATGAGGCATTGAGGGGCTGGAAAATGTTGGTAGAAATGTCCCTAGTGTTAGGTTTTTAAAAAGAGGTAGCCGAGTAAGAACTGCACCACGCACATGGTATTCAGGTAAGGGGTTTATTCAGTAGACCTGCTGGGACCAGGCAAGGTTGGCACTCCACGCGGCTGGCAAAGGAAAAAGGGAAAAAGGGCCGTCTGACCGCGGTTTAGGCCTTATATAGGGTAGGGGGTGCGGAAGGGTGTGTCCAGGTAAAGGGAAGTGGGGTCAGGTGGGAAAAAGGTGTGGCCACATCAGGTTAAGATGTGACCTCAGCGGATGCGGATGTGACCTCTTCCAGGTGTCCCAGTTGCCTAGGTAACGCAGGTACTGGGCGAGGTCTGTTCGCCGTCCAGGAATGGACCTTACACCTAGCTACTTCTGACATCTGGTGACTAGGTAGAGGAGAAGTCAGGTAACAAAGGCAAGAATATAAATTCCTGTTCAGTTAATAGGTAGACAGATACAGACATTGGCTCGGTAGGCTTCTTACTTCTACTGACCTCCCGGCTCTGGTTAATTTAGAAAGGGCAGGCACAAAGTGGCTGATGTGACATCATCTCCTCTGACTCCTCTCCATGTTCCCTTGTTCCCCAGACTGGCTGAGTCTAGGTGCTCATTGCTGGGATGGCTTTTCCCAGTTAGTGTTCAAGGAGGATTGAACTCAAGGCCTGGGCACTATCCCTGAGCACTTCTGCTCAAGGTTGCCTTAGATTTTTTTTGTTCAAGATTGGTCCTCTGACAATTAAGCCACTTCTTTCTTCTCTACTTTTTTTTTTTTAAACTGGTTAGTTGGAGACATAGATCTCAGGGACTTTTCTACCTAGGCTGGCTTTGAACTGAGATCTTCTGATCTCAGCTACCTGAGTGGCTAAGGATTATAGGCATGAGCTCCTATCCAAGCCTAAATTTAAGTAAATTTTAAGTGACCTTTACATGTGTATAACACTAGATAAAATGTAAGTAATCATATCTGTCTGCACTAATGAAATTCTGAGACATTTGGGTATGGATTGTTGAAAAAGAAGGCCTGCTTTTTTACATTTTTGATTTTGCAATCAAACTTCAATAAGATGAACTCATCTTTTCATTAAACAAGGAAAATGTGGAATTTTAACCAGCTGCTATAGGGTAACTACAAGGAGAGCGTCTTAATATGTTTACATAATTCTTGGTAGAATGTTACTCTATAAAGGAAAAAGACTTGGCAGGAAAAAATCATGTGATTTGAGTTTTCTAAAGCTGGAATAACAATTATCTACCTAAAGGCACCTGGCTTTATCCTAACGCCTGGGTGAGCAGGAACACTGTGGAGTTTCTCTGTGGTGTCACTGTGCCCTCTGGTGGGAAGATTTGAACTTGCATCATTGAAAGGCATATCCACTTTTCACTGCATTAAAATATACAATAGAGTTGGGACTGGGAAGGTGGTGGGAAGTTGGCTCAGTGGTAGAGCGCTTGCCTTGCATGCATGAGACCCTGGGTTCAATTCCTCAGTACCACATAAGCAAAAAGGAAAAAAAAGCTGGAAGTGGTGCTGTGGCTCAAGTGGTAGAGCGCTAGCCTTGAGCTGAAGAGCTGAGGGACAGCGCCCAAGCCCAGAGTTCAGGCCCCACGACTGGACGCCCCCCCCAAAAAATACAATAGAGGTTTGCTTATCTCTACTTTATAGTTATAAAACTACATTTCACATAAAAATGCAAAATTAATATATTTTGTGTGTCTATTTATCTAGACATTGCACTCTATATTTGCCTGCAATAATAGAAAAATACAAATATAGGTTATAAGTTTGTTTCCCTTCTTTCTTTTTTGTAAGTCTTTTTGAGTCATGAAAATAGCCTCAATAAATTATTTTAAAATGTTTCTGCAATTGATGTTATCTTTGATGTCTTTTCATTAAATTCTATTTTGTACCTATCAACTGTCTTCTGATATATTTTTTTTCTTTTGGTTATCTTTAGTTTTTCCAAGGGATTTTGAGGTAGCAGATTGTAAGTACAATGTATTTTGATCAGTGTCACCCTTTACTCGCTCTCCTCTTTCCCAACCCCAGCCTTCCCTCGGAGCTCTCTGGTTTTATTTTCACATATGTACATTAAGCATTATGACTATGTTTGCCCACCTTCCATTTGTCTGCAACCCCTTCCTCCTCCTCTGACAAAACATGCTTCAGCTTTCTGGTATATTATTAAATTGTCAGTTACTTGTTCCAAGAAGTTACACCACAGGGAGTCACCTCTGTGCACACTCTACTCCAGTCTATTTGTTTTTATAAACATACAGCTCTGTATGGTTTTCTATATGATTATAATTTAGATCTAACTCCACATATGACTGAAAACTTGTCTCTCTGAGCCTGACTTACTTCACTTTGCATGTTTTGTTTTTCTAGGTCTATCCATGAGATACAATCATTTCACTAACAGAAATCACTAACAAATCACTGTTCATTATTCCAGGCTCTATTTCCTTCCTGTCCTTCCACTCCTCCTCTTCTTCCTTTCCTCCTCCCTCCCTCCCACCTTTTTTGTGAGGTGTTTTTTGTTTTTTGTCAGTTGTGGGGCTTGAACTCTGGGCCTGGGCACTGTCCCTGAGCTCTTCAGCTCAACGCAAGTGCTCTACTTGAACCACAGAACTACCTCTGGTTTTCTGGGCTAACTGGAGCTACGATTCTCACAGTTTACTGCCAGGGCTGGCTTTGAACCGTGATCCTCTGATCTGGGCCTCCTGAGTAGCTAGGATTACAGGCATGAGCCACTGGCACCTGACTTATTGTGAGCTTTTATAACTGCTCAAATGAATTTCACTCAAAGGCAGGATTACCAGGGACCAAAAAACAGGAGGAAAACATAGGAGGACAAGGACTACATTTCCTTTATGTATGAAGTTGGGCCTAGGTGTTGGTGCATTTACAATTAACTGGAAAATACATGCAAAATTTATAAGGCACCCAAATGTAGACAGTGAAACTAGGTCTCTCACTCAATCTACCTTCTTCCCAAGGGGCAACTTGCACTGCCCAATCTTTAACACACGTTTTAAAAGCAAATCCCCCTGCACATGATTAACAAATAAGTGGAGTGAAATTCAGTTTCTTCTTCAGTAAAGAAACCATCACTCAAAAATGTTCAGATGCCTCGGGGCATCTTCTACTGACTCTGTCTGCATACCTGGGTAGATTGGCTACAACTGGGGTCCCTAGGGTGACAGGAATGGCTCACTCTGGTGTAAATTTTAGGGGTGCATAACAGTTCAGTAATCAAGGGATATGTTACCTTCATGCAGTCTTTAAGAAAAAAATCTTAATTCATGTGAAAAAAATGCACAAAGAACAGAATGCCCAAAGTTTGGACCAAGGGCACATCAACAGTAAGGCCAAGGCACGTTTCCACTCACACCAGAGGAAACTGGAAGACATGCATCCCTAATAGAGTCTGCATAAAGGAAGGAAAGGAATGGGAAGCAACCGGACGACATCCAGTCTCAGCAAGAAACCTGCTTCAGAGCTAATGAGTCAAACTTAGATGTCCTGCTTTTAGTGAGGTTTTTGAAAGCTTTAAACCCATCTATCATCTTGACATAGATAGAAGGAGCCTAAACAAAAAGAGTAAAAACAAATGAGACATTTTAGAAATCTAAAATGACCCAAAGTCCCTTCTCAGAAATGATCAGCTACTCCAGTCCATGTTTTATATGAATTTTGTAGAAATCTTGCATCTAATCACTTGCTTCTGTCAGATTCAATGTAATGCCGAGAAATGGAAAAGCCTGACTGCAGGATTTGCCCACAAATTCCCAGCATGGCCTAGGACTCTCTTCAAATTATGTCAGGAGAAAAGAAAAACATCTTAAGAATCCCTAGGTTTTGTCTGATTCTGAAACTCAGTCTTTTGACAATGTTGCGCTAGTTTCCTAGAGTGGCTTTATTTTTCATTGGCAGATGAAATGGTATATATTTATCATGTATGTCTAAGGTACATATGTATTGTAGATTGGCTACACTAATTCACATACATACTATCTCAGTTATGACTTGCAACACCCACTGTTCTAGCATTTTTCTAGGACATGATACATTATTGCTGTAGTCTTTATTCTACAGTACAAATTTAAAACTCTACTGTTTAAACTGAGGGTCTGTATCCTTTGACCAGTGTCTAGCCCTTAGAAATCAACCATTCTACCAAATGGGTTTAAATGAGTAAGAAAATTTGATACACATTGAATCATTCAATTTGGCAGAAAACAAATCTGAGTAATCTTATTTTCATTTTTAGCATGTAAAAAGGAGTGGCCCATTCAGAGGAGTATTTGGTTAATATTATAGATGTAATCTAGAGTTTACGAGAGTATTTTAAAGAACACTTATAAGCACATGTGAACAGTATGAGTATAAACACACAGGGTATTAGAAATGATTGTGAAGAATCACATCTTAGTTGAGAATGGAAATTAACAATAGCTAGCCTTTATTCATTAAAAATGAACTGTCTAAAATATTAGCAAATTTCATTTTTAGCTCTGTTTTGAAGTGTTGATACCACTGAAGTAACAATTTTCTTCTTTGAATCTTTTCTTGTAAAACTACAGTCTTCTCTTTCTCTAAAATGGCAGGAAGTTCATTCCAGTTCTTCAGGAAGATAAAGGGGGCGCCCATGGACTTGAGCAGCCGCAAGGGGGCACTGTGATGGGTGGACGTGTTCCCACACTGGCCCTCGGTCATCACGTCCTCCACCACAGGCACAGAGCCATAGGAGCAGGCCTCGTAGATCCGGTAGCATTCTGTGTTCACTCCTGCAGGGCACAACGTGAGGTCGCTTCGGAGCAAAGCATCTTGGTAATTCTTTAGGCTTTCATTTGTTTCTTGAGGCTGCCACCTAGAAAATCAGGAAAAGCACCCACAGTTCTGTTACCAGAGTAACTAATTCTGTCTTTTGTGAAAGGAAATAGTCTTGTCTTTTAATGTCAGTTACATGAGATAGCAGACACCTTATAAAGATGATAAACATCCAGAGATACTGGCAGGTACTCTCACACAAGCTACTTTTGGGATAGGGTGTCACATTTTTGCCCAGGTCAACCTGGATCACAATCCTCTTATATACACTGTATAGCTGGGATGACCCCTATGTCCACATTCAGCTAATGGTTGAGATGAGGTCTTGTGAACTTTTTTTCTTCCTGGTTGGTTTCAAACCACAATCCTTCTGATCTCTGCTTCCTGAGTACATGGGATTATAGGCATGAGCCACTATCCCAGATATGATATGTTTTACTCGTCTCTTCCAACAAGTGTTAAAATGCTCGGAGGGCATGGATTTGTTTAGTTCGCTGCTAAATTTACGGGGGGGGGGGAGAAGGGTAAGTTTACTGAAACATAGCAGTATTGCCTATATGAGTGGATGCAATATGATCTAACTAACAATATGGCTGGGAGTTATATAGTCTAGAAGAGTATCTGCTATAATTAAAAAAAATAAAATGTATAGCTACAGAAGAGCATTTCTGAGGCACTACTTCCCTAACTACTGCTTTAAACTCCATCTGTTTAAAACCATTTATTTGGAAAACAGAGAAATGATGCTAACATTACTTCCTTTGCTCCATAAACACCTGTTTCTAGATTACTATATAACGGATAGAGGAAAGTTAACACTATTGATCTGGTCAATCCATTCACCATTTGCCCTATGTCTACTTTGGGCCTGGTTCTAGGTCAGATCTGAGGATTCAAAGAACAAATGTCCCTGTCCTCAGGGTGCTATTAGATTAAGGCAGTCTTGATATAAGAACTGGTCTGCTGTACATTTCAGGGAAGATTCTAGATCCTAGACTGACTGCCATGTCAATCTCACATGTGTTACTAAGGAAACCACAAGATGACTTTTGCAAATGACTCCTAACATTATTCAGATGGACTATAGCCATAGGACAGACTCTCTATTTTAATGGTACTGGGCTTTGAATTCAGGGCCCTGTGCTGGCCAGGTAGGTACTCTACCACTTGTGTCATGCTTTTGTTATTCTTCAAATAGGTTCTCACAGGTATGCCTGGGAAGCCTGTACAGTGATCCAGTTTACACTTCCGGAAGAGCTGGAAGGACAGCTGCACATTACTGTACCCCAGTTTTTACTGGCTGAGATGTGATCTTACAAACTTTTAGCCAAAATGGAAATCTTTCTGACTAGCAAGTATTACAGGTACAAGCCACAGCACTTGGCTTATGCAACCCAGTCGCCTCACAGTTTTAACTGCTAGTAGGTCTCATGGGTGGAAGTTAATAATACCTCCTGGGAAAC
Source organism: Dipodomys ordii (assembly GCF_000151885.1). Lineage (NCBI taxonomy): Eukaryota > Metazoa > Chordata > Mammalia > Rodentia > Heteromyidae > Dipodomys > Dipodomys ordii. The sequence goes on along the minus strand of NW_012267219.1, from coordinate 6,736,687 downwards.
CATTTGTGCTTGCACAAATAGCTACTGCCCTGCTGGAGAACTAAGAGGATGAATTAAGTAAAACACAGAACTTACTGTTCTCTTGCTGAAACCCAACAAAGCTTTTCATAACCATCTTGTTTCAGAATGTCCATCAGCGCCTCTCTGGATGAATTTTCATAAACAGTTCCCAAGAAGTTACATAGGTAGGGTCTCTCGTCATGTACCATTGACCAGCTTGCTTCCACCACAGGAAAATTCCTATATCTATAAAATATATGCTAGACCTAAATATATGACATAATACAGGGCAAACCCCTACAGCCCAGCCTCTTAGGTACCCTTAGAAATAGAGACGTATGAAAACATGATTTTTAAACCTCAAATTAATAATTTTCCATGCTTGCTTCCCAAAGTCCCTGACTCTACTGACTCAAATCAAAAATTTACATTGACATTATTTGAAAAAATGTCATAGAGAGGGTGTGCCTAAATCTCTTTGTATCTGACATTCTTTTTCTATTTTTCTTTTTTTGTCAGTTGTGGGGCTTGAATTCAGGGCCTGGGCACTGTCCCTGAGCCTCTTTGTGCTCAAGGCTAGCACTCTACCACTCGAGCCGCAGCACTACTTCTGGTTTTCTGGTGGTTAATTAGAGATAAGAGTCTCATGACTTTCCTGGCCTGGATGGTTTCAAACTGCTATCCTCTGATTTCAGCCTCCTGAGTAGCTAGGATTACAGACATGAGCCACTGGCATGTGGCTGGTTTTGACATTAATTTTTATTCCTCAACTACAGCTGTTAAACATGTGATTCAAAATCTTCATTATGTAGGGCTGGAAAGGTGGCTCAGTGGTAGAGTGCTTGCCTTGCATGCATGAGGCCCTGGGTTCAATTCCCCAGCACCACATAAGCAAAAAGAAAAAAATCCGGAAGTGGCACTGTGGCTCAAGTGGTAGAGCGCTAGTCTTGAGCTGAAGAGCTGAGGGACAGCGCCCAGGCCCAGAGTTCAGGCCCCACGGCCAGACCCAAACAAACAAACAAAATCTTCATTATGTAAATGCAGTCTATCCTCACAATAATAACAACTGCCATTTTAACCAAGTGATAGATTACAGCATATTCTTGGCAAGACAGGCTGAGCAAAGGGTACAAAGAAGAATAAGTCTAGTGACAAACTGCACAATGGTGTCTACAACAAATGATGCAGGATATATTTCAGAATTGCTGAAAGAATTTTTTTTTTTTTTTGGTGCTTGTTTTGGGGCTTGAACTCAGGGCCTGGGTACTGTCCTTCAGCTTTTTTGCTCAAGGCTACCAATTGAGTCACAGTTCCATTTTCAGAATTCTGGTACTTAATTGGGATAAAGAGTCTGAAAGACTTTCCTGCCAGGGCTGGCTTTGAACATCAATCCTTGCAACTCAGCCTCCTGACTTGGATTACAGGCGTGAGCCACCAATGTCTTGCTGAAAGGGTCGTTTTTAATGTGTTTACCATACATTGCACAAGTATGTGAGCTCAGAGATTTGTCAGCCTGATTTAATCCTTTTACATTATAAAGAAGCATCAAGACACAACATGGTACCCGACAAATGTAATTATTAAGTGAAAATTAAAATAAATTACAAACCAGGAATGGTGGCTCACACCTATAACCCTACCTACTCAGGAGGCTGAGATCTAAGGATTGCAGTTCGAAGCCAGCCTGGGCAGGAAAGTCTGTGAGACTCCTTATCTCCAATAAACTACTCAGAAAAAGCTGGAGTGGTGCTTTGACTCAAGTGGTAGAGTGCTAGACTTGAGCACAAAGAGGCTCAGGGACAGAGCCCAGACCCTGACTTCAAGACCCAGGACTGAAAAAAAAAATTACAGAATATGTAATAGCAAAGAGTTCTGAGAAATTAATTCTAAGCACTTTTCAAGTAGTTTTAAACAAATACTTCATTCAAATGTCATACAAAGGCAGCCTACAGCTAGTGACCCATTCTTTTTTTTGCTAGTCCTGGGGCTTGAACTCAGGGCCTGGGCACTGTCCCTGAGCTTCTTTGTACTCAAGGCTATCACTCTACCACTTGAGCCACAGTGCCACTTCCAGCTTTTTCTGTTTATGTGGTACTGAAGAATTGAACCCAGGGCTTCATGCATGCTAGGCAAACACTCTACCACTAAGCTACCTTCCCAGCCCAAGTGACCCATTCTTAATATGTATTTGGGAATCAAAAACAGGATCACTCATGTGCCTGACATACAGTGAAGCTTTACAGTAACAGGGAGCTGATAACAAAGATGACATTTTAGATCTTGTGGAGCCTGTCCTGTACACTGTGAGGTGTTTAACACTATTTCAAGGCTCTATCCATTAGATGCCGGTTGTGCCAGCTTCTTCTTCTATTTGTGACCACTAAAAATGTTTATGGACATATCCGAATGCTACGGGGCAGGGATGGGGTGTCCCTGAAGGCAAATGGCAGAGCTGTAAAGACAATATTCTGGCCTAGCCTTGGATCACTGCATTTTCATCTTCCACTGTGGGAGGAATATGTTATGTGGTGTTACTGTGCTTCAAGACATTTTACAAATATAGCTTTTATTTTTTTTTTTAAGAGGGTCTCCAGCCTACATGTATTTCAGAACATTTTTGACTGGGTATATCCAAACCCACTGAGTTAGAATGTAGTAAAAATAGTGTGTCTCAATGAGCATGTTTTCCTGGTGACATTTGCGTAACCAACCACTAACTCTGTGTAGGCCAAAGCCAGATCGGGTGGTAACCACTAATAGAATAATGAAAAATGAATGTATGATTTAAAACTCTTACCAGTGGTATAATTCACGTACGCAACAAATGTTCATTGAGCGTCTATTACATGAAGGCATATTGTGGGCTCTGTGGACAGAGTAATGCACGGATGACACAAAAGTCCCTGTCCTCAGCAGGTATGTGTGCCACTGCACCTTAATCTGAGAAGGCAACTCACTCTTCTTTCAAAACTTTCTCCTTGCAGAAAGATAAAAACAATGTCTTCCATTTTACAGCTGGAGAAAGACTACATATGAAGAACTTTTAGCTATCATTTAATTAACCTTTTCTTTTGAGACTGCAAAATCAGCCAGTCTCAAAGCAGAGGGCATGCCTTCTTGATATAATATTGTTTTCAAAGTGTTAACTATAAATTGTATAGATTTTATCATTGCTCATTCTCCACTGAACATCTTTTGGAGGCAGTCCCAATAAGCTTAAAAACCCATGCTACATTCATAAGACCAAAAATATTATTTCATCTGTTCTCTTCAGAAAAGCGTAAAATACTCTTGAAAACATCATCATTATCACTGAAGCATGGCACCAAACTAGTTTTCCCTAAGACTGTTCTCTGGCCTGCATGATCCCAGAAGAACCTAACTGATTACAACTTGAAACACAATAAATCCAAGTGTTAGAATCTGGAAATGTGTAATCCTATTTTGTACTTACGTGGCTACTCCTAAAGGCCACTGAAAAATATCCACGTCATTCACCCACGGGCTGTCATAAGTTATGAAAAGCAGCTCCACCATGCCTCCGTTTCTTTTGAGGAATTTCATTATCCAGCCATTATCACACTGTTCATTTCCAAGCAAAACCACGGCAAGATGCTGGAGTTGCTGAGTTTGCACTAGGTTCTGTGCGTAAAGTAACCACTGGGTGGCGTAAAAAGTCTTTGCTTTTGTCCTTCCATTTAAAACAAGGACCACATTATTCACATCAACGGAGAAGTACCCAGGGATTACAGAAGGACCGGTTATGAAGCTATTGAAAACAACCAATCACAAACAAGAGAAAGGGTAAGCACTTGTTGTAAGAGGTTTTAAATAATTTTAATATAAAATTCACTATGAAGTTATGTTAATATTCTCACCAGAAATGAAAATTCTAAAATGAAAACTTTCTTTTTAAAACAAGGTTGCATGATGGTGGTACACAGCTGTAGATTAATGGAAAACTTTTTTGTAGACAAATCAACCTGCTTAATAATCAGAAATGTGGGACATATTCATGTACTTCTTTAACCAATTTAAATCTTCTATGAAAGTTAAGTCTAAAGTATAACATGAAGGAAAAAAGCAAGCTTCTGAAGACTCCTAGAATATAGTAAATTATACATATATGCACGCCCATATATATGTAAATGGGATGATATACATCAAATTTATGACAGTGATTTATTTCTGGAGGAGGAGGAAAAGGTGGGTGGGGGAACAGTACAAACAAGAATTCCCGGGGCTGGGAAGGTGGCTCAGTGGTAGAGCGCTTGCCTTGCATGCATGAGGCCCTGGGTTCGATTCCTCAGCACCACATAAGCAAAAAGAAAAAAAGCCGGAAAGTGGCGCTGTGGCTCACTAGCCTTGAGCTGAAGAGCTGAGGGACAGCACCCAGGCCCAGAGTTCAGGACCCATGACTGGACCCCCCGCAAAAAAAAATAAAAAAGAAGAGTTCCCTTTTACTTAAAACAATGAATTTTCTTAAGAGGAAAATTAAGTATTGGAACCAAGTATGACAGAGACCTATAATTTTTTTGGTTCTGGAATTTGTTAGTGAGCAAAGGAAAATTTGTAGTAATTTTTTAAATTTAGTTTTTGAATGTTTTATTAATAGTAATAGACACTCCATAACTCACATTTTCTTTCTTTCTTTTTTCTTTTTTTGTCAATCATGGGGCCTGAACTCTGGGCCTGGGCACTGTCCCTCAGCATTTCAGCTCAAAGCTAGCACTCTACCGCTTGAGCCACAGCACCACTTCCGTTTTTTTCTGCTTATGTGGTGCTATGGAATCGAACCCAGGGCCTCATGCATGCAAGGCAAGCACTCTACCACTGAGCCACCTTCCCAGCCCCATAGCCCACATTTTCATGGTATATGCTGCCTAGAACAACTAATGACACTATTTTAATTCATATGTATCAGATATAAAAAACAGCATTTAATTTATCTTAAAATTGGTCACATTCGCCTTAGATTCTTTAAACCACTTTAAACCATTTCGTCTTATCCTGCTAGTTAGCCTTTTAATCTTTAGCACAAACATACTCAAATCCTGCTTTTCTTGCTTATTGCTGCTGAAGATAAAAAAAATCCTAACATTTGTTAAATGTCTTTCCTACTCAAACACTTTGCATGTATTTTTGATGAACTGCACAACAACTCTGCAGAGAATATAATTCCTCTATTTTGCACTTGGGAAAGGGACTTTGGCTACTAGGTCTGTGATGGACATGCCAAGTTCAAATGCAAGGGGAGCCAGGGATGCTGTAAGCCCAGGACTGCAGTGGTACAGGAGAACAAGATGACTTTACTCAGAAAAGACTGGCTTAGTTGGGAATGGACAGTACACTGTAAGAATCACAGCACTCCACCCAGTGTGGGCCCTGAGCTGCCATGCAATAAATATTAGCAATCAGTCTCTGGAAGAGCAGGCATTAAAACCCTCTCATTCTATAATGATGTAAGGACACAAAAAGCTGGACACAGTCAAAACTCAATGTGAACTTCAGAACCTTTGTTTTGGAATTATGGGCAAAATGGAATTATGAATGATTATAACTTCCCTTCCCTGAATTTTCCCCATTATTATCATAACCACTCATTAGTCTTTTTCCTTGGAAATACATCTTAAAACAAAAACTTCAATTTTAATAAAAATTAACTTGAAAATTTAGAAAACTATTTTTTATTTACTTGGTATTTAATTACTACTTTTGAATAATACGTTCACATGATACAAACTTAAAGTGGTGAAAAATGATTGATTGTCTGTTCCTGAGATGTTAAGTAAAAAGACAGATTAAGATGAAATAAGATATTGGAGAATTGAGTCAGAAAAGTTAAATTGCACATTTTACTCTATCCTTAAATTAGAAAAAGTCAGAATATTTTGGACCTTTTGTATAATATGGCCTGAATAACTAGAAATATCTAGAAATATGTTGTATTTATACATGAAGAAACTGATAAGACAGTTATTTTGCCTAGTTTGACCCCACAAATGATATATTTTTGTTCTGATATTTACTAAATATTGTACAGCAACACAGTACCTGAAATGTGTTTTTCCTACAATCGACTTCCCTTCTCTCCACTGAGCAGTTACATCAGTGGGATCAAGTAAGCCTTCAAAAATATGCTCCCAGAGATACAAGCCTGGTAAGGAAGAAACAAAAAGAGAAACACATTTACTATCTGCTTTACTGCAGTGTGTGTGTGAAAATGTCACAACCTGTCCCTTTGTATCTTTCATTATAAACACAGAACTTACTCCTGTTAAAGACTATTGACAGGCAATGTTACTATGCAAAAGCTTCCAGTTGTTAATACGGCAACTATGAAAACCAGAACTCAGATGCTGTCAGTGTAAAATGGGGCTAAACGTGGGTTGGAGTAACACAGTACTTTTACCTACTGTGGATTGAGAAATCCCTATTCCATCACTTCTGAAGTGAAGTATGGTACAAAAAAGTAAACTACCACCTGGGAGCTGGTGGCTCATGTCTATAATCCTAGCTACTCAGGAGACTGAGATCTGAGGACTGCAGTTCAAAACCAGCCTTAACAGGAAAGTCTGTCCTTATCTCCAATTAACCATGAAAAAGCTGGAAGTAGAGCTATGGCTCCACTAGCCTTGAGCAAAAAAGCTCAGTGACAGAACCTAAGCCCTGATTTCAAATCACAGGACCAGCAAACATACAAAGGAAACTGATGATTAGAAATGCTTTTGTATTAAAAGAAACTGGGGGAATTCAACATTTCGTGCCACCACCAGAGAACCTAATATATGTATATACTTTCAAGCTGTCATGGGGCTGTTACTCCTCCTCAACATGCAACCCTGGCTTCAAGACAGTCTTCTGTAGACAAACAGCCCTTCATCGTTTCTCTTTAGGGAAGCTCCTGATGTTTCACCATTACTTCATCTGAATGAAAGCTTTAAGGACAGAAGAAAGCAACATCAAATCATGAAGCAATGTGGAGACCACAGAATCCCTTTGAGAAACTCAATTACATTGGAAAATGTATTTTATTACACCTTGATACCAAAGGACACTCAAACAACCAGGTTTAAAGCCTGGCCAATCAGATATAGCTTTCCAAATGTGACAGGCTGAATTATATACCACCATGTCCACATTCGAATCTCTAGAACCTGTGATTATGTTCTGCTTCAAGGCAGACTTTATAATGTGATTGAGTTAAGGCTATTGAGATGGAAAGGTTACTGTGGATCACCTGGGTGATTCTGTAATCACCAGGGTCCTCACAAGAGGCAGGCAGAAAGGTCCAGAATAAAGGAAGGGAAATGTGATGAAAGAGACAGACACCTGACTCTAGAGGGGCCATAAGCCAATGGCTACAAGTAGTGTCTAGAAACTGTAAAAGCAAGGGAACAAACTCTCCTGTAAAGTCCTCCAAAGAATCAGCCTCACAGTAATGTTTTACAGTTCTGTCTCCAGAAATGCAGGATAATAAAATTGTATTGCTTCAAATCACTAAGAAGTGGCACTTTGTTGTGGGCGCTATGCACATAAACTTTATGCAGTAGAACATGGTACCTGAAGTGATGCTACTGTAACAGATGCTTTAGAATATGGAAATGGCTTTGGAACTGGAAAAAGAAAAGATGGTAGAATTCTGAACAACAGGATTTTTTAAAGCCTACCTTATCTTGCATTGAAGAGACTCCATGTAGAAATTCAAGTCAGTGAAGACTCAAAGGAAGTGAGGAGGAACACAGTAGAAGAAACCTATTTTTTCTTAGTAAACACGTGAACTGTGAGACTGTAGACACTGCTGTGAGGGCTCAGAAGGAAATGAGGAATCTTTATCAAATGAGGATCCTTCCTATAAAATAGCAAAAGGCTTAACTGAACTGTGTCCTGCACTTATATGTAAAGCAGAATTGACAAGTGATGAAGGTGGGTATTTGCTAAAGTGATTCCTTTTCTTGCTATTCCCTTGGCTGGTTACCCATGGTTTTATCTTCAAGGCAGGGAGGAAAGGGCAAGACCACTGTCACCTGAGGACATTGGTCTTTATAGGTTATTTTGAGAACCCAATACTCTGCCATTAGCTTCTATACTGGAAGCACTGTATTTTGCTTGGCTTGATGCCGTCTTTATATGCTCCGTGTTCTCATGGCAACCATTCTAGTGATGATTCCCTAGATGTCACAGGTAAACCCTGGCTCTTCCCTGGCATTAGCACTTATGGGACATTCCCCACTTCGACAAGGGTCTGCTGATGCCTTGTTCCCAAGTCATGCTGCCTATTGCTCCTATGGAGTGGGTAACATTCCTATAATACCTAACTAGGGATGCTGTGTTTCATGATTTCCTTGGAGGGTATGCAGCACAAATGGGACTCTTGTTCATCTCAAAAGGCCTCTTTGGTAGGTACAGAACAGGTTATCTGGTATTCTTTTTTTTTGGGGGGGGGAGGTCCAATTGTGAGGCCTGAACTCTGGGCCTGGGCGCTGTCCCTCAGCTCTTCAGCTCAAGGCTAGCGCTCTACTACTTGAGCCACAGTGCCACTTCTGGCTTTTTTTCTTATGTGGTGCTGAGGAATCGAACCCAGGGCCTCAGGCATGCAAGGCAAGCACTCTACCACTGAGCCACCTTCCCAGCCCCTGGTATTCTTCACCCTTTTAACCCGATGGTGTTGGCACTCTGTTTGACCCAGTTAGATAGATGCTTCCTCAGCTCAGTCTTAGGTTACTTTTCATTACTCATGTTCTTCATGATGGGACCCAGCTTTTCTTCACAAAAGGCTTGGGAATCTAAAAAACATAATCCTCCATATTTGGCTTGAGGCCCTTTATAATCAACCCTACCTATAAAGGTTCTCTATGCATTTACCAGCATCTCCAAGGTGGACCTGCAAGACCATATTTTGTCTTGTATTCAGCTCCATATCAATTCTTTTCTGTGAGCAATACACTCAGGTTCAAGATCTCAATCATTCCTATCATGGCTCTCTTGGCTGGGGGTGAGGGTGTATGATATCTCCTCTCTATGTGATAGGACTAATCTCCACTGGAGCCTCAGGTGCACTGGAGACTCTCTTTCCATCAGAGCTTCTGGTGTCACAGGTGACTTTGCCACCTGCAATGGGGTTTTCCCTTTCAGTGCCTTCTTTGGGGCAAGACCTGTGGACCAATCACATGAGACTGCATTGGACAAAATATGAGATTACATTTGGCATCTAGGAACTTTGTTAGCTGATGAGATCACTAAGCAAGATAGTACAGAGGAAAGACAAACTGAAGGAAGAACCAGTAAGCAAAACGAACCAGAATCTGATATACTGGTAAAAATTTTGGACTATTGAGATTGAAAAAGAGGTGAGAAAAATAAAATAGATTTTCAGGAAGGCATGTTCTGAAGACAAGGCTGAAAGTGTGGCTGGAAAATGTTTTGCTACAGTCTCCGAAGGAGTCAAAGATCGGAATATTCATTCACACAAAGGGCTCTTGGAAGAGCTTTAAGTGATACATGGAGGTCCTCAATCATTCTCAGCAGGAAAAAAAAAAAGATCTTAATGTAAGACCAGTAATGTTGAAACTTCTAGAGCAAATCATTTGGGAAACACAGGCATAGACTGACTTTTTTTGAATAGAACTCTCATAGCTCAGGAAGAAATAGGAAGAATTAACAAGTGGGATTACATCAAATTAAAAACAACAACAAGTGTACAACAAATGAAACACCAGAGAGGAGAGAGAGCCTATAAAATGGGAGGAAAATGTCTGTCAGTCATCTGACAAGGGATAATAGACTATATAAAGAACTAAAATTAAACATCAAATAAATAAATAATGAATTGAGAAAACTCAAATGAAGTAGGAAAGACCAATAAAAATAGAGGGAAAAAAATTCAACATTCTTAGCCATCAGGGAAGTACAAACCAAAACTATGCTGGGATTCCATTTTAGCAAAGAATGGCAATAAGAAAAATAACAATAAAACCAGAAACAAAAAACCCAGGAAATGTTGATACTGGCAAAAATGCCATATTGGGGGGGGGAAACTCTTACATTATTGCAAATTAGTCCAACTACCATGGAAATCGGTATGGAGGTTTCTTCAGAGACAAAAGAAATGGACCTGTTTTGTGATCCAGCTATACTATTTCTGTGTATATACCATAAGGAATCAAAGTCAGCATCTAATAGATATTTCTACACACTCCTACATTTAATGTAGCACTATTCACAATAGCCAAATAACATTATCAGCCTAGGTACCTATCAGTGGATGGGCAAAGAAAATGTGATATATATTCACTACAGAAAGTTATTCAGCCATAATGAAGAATGAAATCATATTACTTGAAGGAAATGGATGGGATTGGAGATCATGATGTTAAAGGAAATCAGATTCAGAATGATAAATATCACATTTTCTCTCAAGTACAGAATCTAGATTAAGAAAAAAAAAGCCTATGAAAGAAGAAGGGGAGCCATTGTGTAGACAGAAGAGGACCAACAGGAGACAGATAAGAGTACATGGTACATATGTGTGACTATGATAAGTTTATCACATACATGAATGAAAATGTCATAATAAAACCTTTTATTTTGTACAATTATTACCTATCAATAAAAAAATAAAGGAATAACTCTCATATACTATAGCGGGGAAAAGAACCTTGTTTAATTTTTTTTTTTTTTTTTTTGGTGCAGGTATTGGGGCTTGAACTCAAGGTCTGAGTGCTGAACATTAGCTTTTTGCTCAAAGCTAGTGCTCAACTACTTGGGCCATACCCTTCATTTCTGGCTTTTTGGTGGTTACCTGGAGATAAAGTGTCACCTCTTTCCTCATTTCCAGGCTGGTTCTGAATTGCGATTCTTGTATCTTAGCTTCCAAGTAGCTAGGATTACAAGCATGAACTACTGCTGTCTGGCTCTTAACTTTGTTTCCTGTTTCTCAAATTTGTTCGGGCATTGAGCACAGGGGCCACATCTCATATGTGTGTATTAGTGTTCATTCATGAAAATTCAATTGGCATATACATTTCAATATAATGAACCTACACAATCTACTCTGTAACCACCACTGAAACTGTGTTCTGCTGATGATCAATGGAGAAATGTGTGTATATATTTGCAGAAATACTGTCTAATGGAAAGGGAAAATAAATCACTGATAAAGGTGAAAAATGCATCATGGAACCTTCATTAAACAATGTAATAAACTATATTAAAATGACTTTAAGGACTGGTAGCTATGAAGTAGTCTGGTTCTGTAACATGTGCTAGGTCAGGTCCTGAGTTCAATTCTCAGCACCACAAAAAAAGGTGAATCTATTATCACTAAGTACACTTTACATTTTTGTTATATACATTTGCTTTATATTAACATACCAATAGCAGCTTTGCCCCAGATTTGTACACTGTTGTTTGTTTTTTCTTTTGTGGATTTATTTAATATTTGGAAACCAGTTTTAGCTCTGTGTTCTTGTTCATGTTTTTCGTCTCCTTCCCAAGGATTCCATTCTTCACTTCCAAAAGCAGACTTTTCTGTTTTAAAAAAAGAGTAACAGCTTTTACCCTTAAGATATGATTCCTTGTAGATGAATTAAAATCATTCAAAGCAATTATTAGTTTGAATACCATTTCAACTCCATTTTCAGAAATAAAGCAGCTGAATTTGAACTAAACAAAATTAATAATAAAGAAATCGGCAACTTAATTTTTACTGAATACTTACTCTGAAAGATCTTAGAAATACGTTAACAGGGGACAAGGTAAGTATCTTCTACAAACAAAATCAGCCTCCTCGCTACTCAGGAAGCTCAGAGCTGAAGATCATGGGTTTGAAGCCAGAGGGGGCATACAAGTTCGAGACTCTTATCTCCAATTAACCAGCAAAAAGCAGGAAGTAGAGCTGTGGCTCAAGTGGTTCAGCACCAGTCTTCAGTGAAAAAGCGAAGGAACAGCACCCAGGCCCTGAGTTCAAGCCCCAATACTGGCATACATGCTCGTGTGGGCACAGGCCCCCCCCCCATGCACCCGCACACACCCCTCTGACAAACACAGTAAATGTATAACATGTATTGTCATGTTTATCTTCCTAAAATCAATTGCATATAATAACTAATACATGACATCTTGGCCAGGGTGTAGCAGCCACAAAGTTCAGGAACTATTGTCCAGTGTTCTGAACCCAGGCAGTCCAACCTCAAAATACTGGACAAGGGGGCCAGCATTTGGAGTTAAAGAGCCAAGGCCTTCCTTCTCAACATGGAAATAGATGTTTTAAATCCATAAGCGATATGCACCCACCCCTACTTCTTTCCCCTACCTCCCCATCTGATGCCCTTCCTTGGGCTCAGACCTTTATGACCTGCTGTAGAGGGGTGTCTTAAGGGAGGGTCAGGCAATGATCACCAACCAGGCTTGGAAACCCCACGCCCAAGCGCAGGGCTGACGGGCCTGACAGAGGGGGGAAGGCGCACGCTGGGCCCGAGGGGACCCCTGACTTGAGCCCTGGTCTGCCCAGATCGGCCCCCCCACCCGAATCCCCGTCTACACGGTCCGTCCCCTCCACCCTGATCTGAGCCCCGGACCCTCACCCGCCTGAGCCCCGGTCCGCACAGCCCAGCCCTCGGCCCCTGCCTGAGCCCGGATCCGCACAGCCCGGCCCTCCCCCGGATCTGAGCCCCGGTCCCACA
>NW_012267219.1:6714044-6723631 GCF_000151885.1 Dipodomys ordii | reverse complement strand
CGGCCCTCGGCCCCCGCGTCCGGCGCCGAGGCGGAGACCGGCCGCCGCCGCCGCAGTCCTACCTCGGCCGCGCCTCTCTCGAGCCCGGATCGCCGTTCTCCTGATGCCCCGAGGGGTCGCGGCTGGGACCCGGCGGCTGCTCCCGAAAAAGACGTGGTAGGCGGCGTAGAAGGAGAAGAGGCAGTACAGGCCGATGAGAAAGGAGCACAGCCGCTTCCGCGTCAGCCGCATCCCACTCACGCTTCCGGCCAGCCCGCCGCCGCCATCACCGCAGCGGGCGGTAGGAGAAGCCCGCGCGGCGCCGCGCGCAGGCCGCCGCCACAGCAGCGGAGAGGGTCCCCGGAACTGTCCCCGCCTCCGCTCCTGCGTCCGCCCAGTCCGCCCGGCACCACACAGGCCCAGGCCCTCTATGCCACGCCCCCGGAATAGTCCCACCCAATCACGCCTCCTTGCCAGTTTGCATCCTGGAGTTCAGACCCGCCCCATCAACTCCCGCTTATTGGCAGCTCATAAGAGTAGACCACGCCCCTACCTAGCCCTATCCATCCCTGGCCCTGGTACCGTCGACCTCTATAAAGTCAGCCCTGTTCATTCCCATTGGGACACGCCCACGTCCCTCGTCCAACCTACCCAGATTTCTCCCATGTTCCAGCCCAACTTCTACCTAAAGCGCGCCCAACCCCACCCACTAACCCGCCTCCCGGCAGAGCAAGATGCACCCCACGGCCGGCCCTAGACTTAGACCCGACTGGGCCTGGAACAGGATACCAGAGATCAAGCTGGGAGCCAAGGCTCACACCTGTAATACTAGCTTTCCAGGAAACTGAGATCAGAGGATCAAAGCTAACCCGGGCAGTAAAGGCTGGAGAGGCTCCAGCTCCAGTTAGCCAGTAAAATGCTGGACTGAAAGCGTGGTACATTAATATTAGTATGCTTGTTGCAATCTGCCCCAACCAAGGATAATACAGAAACAGACTCCAGTAACCAGGCACCAGGGGCCTGAAGCCTGTCAGCTTCAGGTGTCCTAGGTCCATTTTACAATCCTCATCTGATGATAAAGCTTTCTGAGATATCTTGAGGATATCATTTTCTGAGACCCAACAATTGTTTTTAATAAGTTTTTTAAATTGTGAAAATACTGTACAGAGGGGTTAAAATCATATGAGCAAGGTAATGAGTACATTTCTTATCAAGCATTGTTGCCTCCTCCTTTGTTTTTCCCCTAAGATCCCTGCCCTCCCACCTCCACAACTACGTTCCCACACCCTCCCCAATTGTAAAGTTCGTTTTTTGACATAGTGTCTTGTACATCTCATTGTTGCAGTGGGTCAATCTGTATCCCTATTTAAACAATTTGTTTTTTCCCTTCCCCTTCCCAAATTATATTAACATCAAATACAGTGAAAACAGGGGTTATACCATGGGGGAAGGACATACAAAGCAACAAAAAATCATGTGGTACCTTATAAATACGTTAGAAACAATAGCAAGAAAGAAAAAAACCACTTGTGCCCTTATCTTGGGGTTCATTTCGCCTAACATCATCTTATCTGACCATTTCTGCTTGTCTCAGACATATACTAGTAATTGCAAATAAGGGAAACCATGGGACCTATGTTTCTTTGGTCCTGGCTTTCTTCACTTAATATAATTTTTTCCAAGTCTTTCCATTTCCTAACAAATGGGGCAATGTCATTCTTTCTGATGGAGACATAGAATCCCATTGTGTATATATACCACATTTTCTTGATCCATTCATCTACTGATGAATGGTAAATAATGCTGTAATTAACATAGTTGTGCTGGTAGCTTTAGTATGGTCTTGTTGAATATTCTATATTTTAAAATGTGGCTTCTGGGATGATTTACCTTACAACAATGTTGGGCCCATTGGGCCAAAGAAGCAGACCTCAGGAAGCAAACTGGCTTTCTTTTGCCCTGCTTTTGCCTGCTCCTTTTGCTCCCTAAGGCAGGCCATGGAAACTAGAGTTTCTCTTCTCCAAGGTAGGTCATAGAAACTAATCTCCTACTTTTCTGTAAAGGTTTTCCAGAATACTAGACAGAAACTGAACACATGGAGGCTGGGAGGAAAGTAAACAAAAGTTCATCCATTTGTGAGGAGGATTGTACACTTCTACTCCAGGGAGATAGAGGAATGAGCTAGGATTCTTTTCATATCTTGACCTATGTTTCTTTTAATTTTGATGCTTTTCTGTATCTTAAAATATAATTTGTAATAAATCAGTAAAAGTAAGCCCAGTAGTTCCCTGAGTTCTGGAATCTACTCTAGAAAATTAATTGAACTCCAATTTGTACTTGGGTCTGTCAGAAGTTCCAGAAGCCCAGAATTATGATCTAAAATGGGGGCAGTTATGGGTACTGAGCCTTCAGCCTGTGAGATTTGATATTATCTCCCAAGTAGACACTGTTAGAACTGAGTTAAATGATGTTCAGCTGGCATCCATTGAAAAACTACTTGCTTGCTAGTGGGGAGAAATGTCTACACCTTTTGAGATCACGTAGCAGATCTGTGTTGTGAGTGCATATAGTAAGAGTCTGAGCTAAGATCGCTTTTCACTCTACATACTACTTACTGTAAGTGTACATGTGCTATAGTAAAATTGCATATATTTAGATGGATAAATATCTATTGTAATATGTATTACATTTATAAGAATCAATGCAAGTTAAGATACATTTTTCTTTTCGCTGTATGATGCTGACAAAAATGGATGATACTACAGAAATGTATTGACATTGGAAAGTAATAAATGATATTGTTTTCCTTAATTGAACAGAAATCAATCAGCCAAAGAATATCAGGGAAGGCTGGAAATAGCACATAACCTTGGTGTGACATTGAACCAATGGGTAGAAATAAAGTGGGTGTAATCATCTAATCACTTATGTTTGCCTTCCCACCACAGCTTCTAACTCTGACACAAAAGTTCTTCGCTGCTCTAATATTTCATCACAAAATTTTGTTCTTGGGTTACACATAGTCTATCAGCTTTCACAAAAGCTATTTAAATGATTACTTATTTGTAGCTGGGTCCTGGTGGCTCACACTTGTAATCCAACCTAGTCAGGAGGCTGAGATCTGAGGATCATGGTTCAAAGCCAGCCGGAGCAGAAAAGTCCATGAAACTCTTATCTCCAATTAACTACCAGAAAATCAGAAGTGGCACTGTGGTTCAAATAGTGTGCTTGCCCTGCGCTGAAGAGCTGAGGGTCAGCGCCCAAGCCCAGAGTTCAAGCCCCATGACCAAAAAAAAAAAAAAAAAAGATTACTTATTTGCAAATGCCACCAATGTCTGTGGATGAGTGCAAGCCCCTGAGTGTGCACCATCCTGAATTATAGACAAGAAAAGAAAGGATTCATGACAGTGTCAGAACCTGTGAGGTTCCATTTTTAAGTTATCCTTGATTTCAAGGCTGGCGCTCTACCACTTGAGACATACCTCCACATCCTCCCTTTGAGGAGGTTAATTAGAGATAAGACTTTCCTTTTTAGGCTGGCTTTGAACTGCAATCCTCAGATCTACTCCTGACCAGCTAGGAGTACAGGAGTGAGCCACTGGCACAGGCACGTTTTCATCTACTTGAGGAAGAAGCCCACTACAAGGTCCAGGAGGGATGTACACATTTTCCACCTCTACCAGCCACATTCATTTCTGTGCTTGTAAGAATGTAAACATTGGTTCTATTCCCTTTCTTAATTTTGACTTTTCATTGTAAGATCTCGTTTCCTTGAGCCCATCAATTTCCCATGTTTATATTTCTACTAACTCACCCACAGAGTTCTGTCCAACAGGATAGAGCATTCTGATTAATGGTGCACATTCAACACTCTGATGTTTGTTTTAAGTTTTACAGACTCTACTGTTTCCTTTAATGTTAGGGTTGTTGCTAGCTGCTTCAAGTGGATTGGATAGCATCGCACCTCTTTTTAGGCTCTAGCACATGAAAAATACTTGGTCATTTCAAATGTGCACCTTTCAATAGTATTTGTGGGGCCTAAAATGATTTTGGACATAATTCTTGAATAAGATTTCGCTGATTTATTCATACTTGTCATACTCTTTCAATCTGTTTCAGCAGTTTTCATTTCTAAGAGACCCATTTACTTCATCAGGATTCAAAGATTAAAGTATCATTTCTTTCATTTTCTATTTACTTTTTCTTTTTATATTAGATTTTACAAATTTTATACTAAACTTGGTTATTGCCTTAGTTGTTATCTATTCTGTTCATGTTTGGCAATTAGTAGATTGTGTTTTATTTTTATTATTTTGTTTCTTCTGCTTTTCTCTTTGATCTTTTAATATGTTTATTGGAGTTTTTTTTTCTCTGATGTGAATTATCTGTTCATATATTTTTTTTTACCATCAATAAGAAATTTACTTATTTTTAAAAAAATCCAAATGCTGGCATTGTCCAGAAAAATTTAACAGATTCATAATTGTTATAAAGTTGAACTGCTGAAACATTTTGACTTGCATTAATGCTTTATATCCCCACAGTTATATTAAAAATTCACACACAAATGAAAATGGAAAAACTGCCAATACCTGATTTCTGTCCCCTATTTTTCCACTGGCAATACTTAGGTACCTTTTGACCCCATGGGAAAAAAAATCTAACATTCAGAACTACTGATAACAAGAAAAGGGGGGGGACTTTGACAATGAAATGCCTCCCATTTTAGTGGATTCTTAAGCTCGTTCTCCACGTATGTGGCGTGCTAGCTGGATATCTTTTGGCATAATTGTCACACGTTTGGCATGGATAGCACACAGATTGGTATCTTCAGAAAGGCCAACGAGATAGGCCTCACTCGCCTCCTGCAAAGCACCCACTGCTGCGCTCTGGAAGCGCAGGTCTGTTTTGAAGTCCTGAGCAATGTCTCGCACCAGACGCTGGGAAGGGAGCTTGCGAATCAGAAGTTCTGTGCACTTCTGGTAGCGTCTCATTTCACGGAGCGCCACAGCACCAGGCCTGTAGCGGTGCAGTTTCTTCACCCCTCCAGTGGAGGGCGCGCTCTTGCGCGAGGCCTTGATCGCCAGCTGCTTCCTGGGCGCCTGGCCCCCCGGTGGACTTGCGGGCGGTCTGCTTGGTGCGAGCCATGGCGGAGCGGCCTCAACCCCTCCTTCTCCTTCGGCTGGAGCTCGGCGAACGAGAGGCGGCGCTGGCGTCGGAGAGCGGCTGCGAACACCTCTGTTCATATATTTTGAGCAATTTGCTTTTTAATTTTTAAAAAATTTTCTTTACAGAGAGTTTCAATTCAACAAATCAGTTTATATGTATAATACATCCTTTAATATTTTTTAAAAAATATCATTATGTTCAAGTAGATGTATAAAAAGGTTTCAATTCAACAAGTCAGGTTATGAGTACAATGCATCTTGATCTACGCTACCCCTATCATCGTTCTCACCATCTTTCCCAACCTGGATAATTTTCTGTTCATTATTTGTGTTTTACTTTTAGCTGCGGAATCCCTTTATTTACTTTCTATAACAATCATTTCTAGATGATGACAAGTTTTTCTCTCTTTTTACTGAGATATCACACACAAAGCATCATATTTCAGGACAGAACTTAGTGGTAACTTTAGGAAATACAGGTACAGGGCCAAGCAGCCAAGACAGAAGGCAGTGGGAGTCTGGAAGATAGTTGTTAGCAATCTTTTATTTAGCCAACAAATATTTATTGAGCAAGTACTCTATGAAGGTCCATTTTTACTGATGGGGAGCTAGCTGTGAGCAAACAGAATTCCCCCTCAAAGGGTCTTGTTTATATAAGAATGACAAGTATGTTCCTGATCTTGGAAAGACAGCTCGGTCCTCGCAATAGATAATGAAAGGTGTTATAGCATTTTTTTTTGCTCAGGCTTTTGTGGTATAGTTCAGCCCACAAGCATATACTGAGCTACTTGCAGTGTGAAGAACAACATTTAGCCTGGAAGAAAAAAATTAGTCTAGAAGAACAATATATTTTAACATTTCAGCTTAAATTTAAAAAATTACAACCATAAAATTTCTTATGATTGCCAGGTGCCAGTGGCTCATACCTGTAATCCTAGCTACTCAGGAGGCTGAGATCTGAGGATTGCAGTTCAAAGCCATCCGGGGCAGGAAAGTCCATGAGACTCTTCTCTCCAATTAACCACAGAAAACTGGAAGTGGCGCTGTGGCTCAAGTGGTAGAACACTAGCCTTGAGCTGAAGAGCTGAGGGACAACGCCCAGGCCCAGATTCAAGTACTACGACCAAAAAAAAAAAAAAGAAAAGAAAAGAAAAAAATTTCTTATGATTAAAATAATCTTAAAGGTTTTATGAAAAAGTGTATCTTTGTAATGCATTTTGTGCTCTTTGCTCTGATTTCACAGTTGCTTAAGTTGTCAAAAAGTAAAAGGTTAATAGAAATAAAACTCTTAAAAAAATCCTGTGAAATACCATCAAGACACAGTATCCTAAAAAGCAGAAGAAAAACTGCATTTTAAGACAGTGAACAGAGGAGGGAGCTGCAGATAAAATTTTTACCATATGCTAGAGAAATCTTTATATTGTGTAATCTTTTGTACTGTTTGAAATCTGAACCTTATGAACAAATACAATTAAAAAATAAATTTTTTTTACCATAAGCACAGAAATAATATTTTTATATTGAAGATTTCGGCTATGTGTTAACATAAATGATCATATTCTTTATGTTATATAGAGAATTAAAAGTTTATGCATTTGTGAGTGATGGCATTTTGCTTGGAAATAAGAATGTCATAATCTGACTTGGGGTGGGGCAAGGGAAACACAGAACTGGTGAGACAAAGGGTGAACCAATTCACCAGTGATACTCACTAGACACTATGCTGGAAATTAACTATACAACTTAGAGCAGAAGGGGGTCAGGAGGGGGAAAGCTGGGAGAAAATGGGGGAGGGGTGACACTGTTTAAAAAATGTACATTTCTTTTTGAGTAATGTTACTGTAACAATCTGTATATCACCTTTACAATAAAATTTAAATTAAAAAAGAATGTCATAAAGTTAATTGTGTGATTTTCTTTTCTTTTCTGCTCCTTGGGCTTGAAGTCAGGGCCTGAGCACTAACTCAAGGCTAGTGCTATTCCATTTGATCTACAGCTCCAATTCTGGTGTTTTTGTTGGCTAATTGGATGAGTCTAATGGACTTTCCTGCCTGGGCTGGCTTTGTAACATAGTTCAGTTCACAGATATTTATTAAGCTACCTACAGCATGAGTAACATAACATGGAAGAACAATATTTCAATTATATATTCTAACGGGCTGATTTTGAAGGCAATCCTCAGATCTCAGCGTCCTGAGTAGCTAGATTACATATGTGAGCTACCAGAACCTGGTAATAATTCTAGGTAATACCCGGTGAAAAATTAGCAAAATATTTGAACAGATTCTTTAGGAAATAATAATATAGATGGCAAACATTCCTATGAAAAAATATTCAGCACCATTAGCCATTAGGGGAATGCAAATTAAAACCATAGTTAGCAACTAAACATTGGTCAAGATGACTAGCAAACAAAAAAGCGAAAATCCAAACATAATCATCCTGAACAATACCAAATCTGAGCAAGGGGGTGGAAGAGTGGGCACTGCTATTGGAATTACAACCCTGAAAATTGTTTGGTAGTTGCTTATAAATGTAGACATACATTTACTATATAATCCAGAGATTCCATCTTCAGGTACTGAACTCAGATATGTCAACTCATAAAACATGTACAACACAAAAACATGTGCAAAAGACTACAGAAATTTTATTCATTAAGTACCCCAAAATAGACATGTCCATAATGGTATTACTGTTATTATTTTTGCCACTTTTAGGAGGGTTTGAACTCAGAGCTCATGCTGTTGCTCAGCTTGCTTGCTCATGGCTTGTACTCTGTCACTTGAGCCATACTCCAGTCTGGCTTTTTGTTGGTTAAATGGACATGGAGACTCACAGATGTTTTTGCCCAGATTAGTCCCAGCCCCCAAAGTAGCTAAGATTTATTGACATAAGTCACAGGCACCCTACTGGCCCAAAATCTTATTAATGCAGAAATACATAAACTGTGATACACCCATAAACTAAAATACTATTTTACAATAAAAAAGAATGAACTACTGATGTGATTGCAAGAATGGATTGTAAAGGCAATGGGTCAAGTGAAATAGGGTGGTCTTTAAAAGCTTACACTAGACAGCCGACTTTAAATAACATTTGGGACTGAACAAAATTGTAGTGTCAAGCATTTTGAATCTGGAGAGCTTGACCACTAAGGGGCAGCATGTGAGGGAGTTTTGGGGAATAGAATTGCTCAGAATTCTGACTTTGGAGATGGTTATACATCTGTACGGGGCTTGAAGCTCATAGAACTGTATCCCCAAAGTGATTTCTCAAATGTGTAAATGCATTCACATCACCATCTCCTACTTCTTCACACATAGCATTTATATAAATACTGATGATGGATGTTTATATACATAATGTAATGTACATAACATATATATATTACACTAGATATATCTATATCTTACATATAGTATGTATTTGTAATGTAGCATATAGTCTATATTCTAAACATATAATACTCTATCTATATATACAAATAAACACATATCATTATTATGTTGGTGAATTATACAATGTGTATATTTGTCATTATTCATAAACACTTTTCTCCTTTTGTACATTTTAATGGGGTCTCCTCAAGACATCTTCATGCATTATATGTATGGAATGTGCTTTGATTCTATTCACCCTAATTACCTGTTTTTTTTTGTTTTGTCCTGTCGTGGGGCCTGAACTCTGGGCCTGGGTGCTGTTCCAGCTCAAGGCTAGCGCTCTACCACTTGAGCCACAGCGCCACTTCTGGTTTTTTTCTTTTTGCTTATGTGGTGGTGAGGAATCAAACCCAGGGCCTCAGGCATGCAAGGCAACCACTCTACCACTGAGTCACCTTCCCGGCCCCTACCCTAATTACATTTATTGGTCTCTCTTCCTCCTCTCTCTGGTCCTTGCTTTAACTGTCTTATCAAGGGTGAATTCTGTTGTACATGAATTATACCTGAATAAAAATTTAAAATAGAAAGTGGAATAAAAAGTAACTAGAGGCTCTAGAAGCGAATGTAATGGTTCAGGAACTAATAAATATTAAAACTGGACTCAATGCATTCATGAAACCAACCCACTTAATAAATGCTATAAAATAGGCAGGGGAAAATTGCAATGGAATAATTGTTGAACAACTAACTTACAGTTTAACAAAATGAGTATCAGGAAACTGGAATTTGTTATGAGATGGGGAACATGAGGGGAGGAGGCATACAATGGAGAGAGGAAGAGTAGGCGAATGCAGTCATAATATACAATGTACATATGTGAAAATGGAATCAGGTAAATTAAGGGGATGGGTGGGATTGGGAGAGATGGAGGAGAATTATGAAAAGGTTGACATTGAATTATATGCATTATACTCATAAGTGAGCAAATTGTATCAAAACCTTTCTACTATTAAAGATAATAAATGTTAATAGATAAATCTTTTTTTTTTTTGTCAGT
>NW_012267219.1:6713473-6713824 GCF_000151885.1 Dipodomys ordii | reverse complement strand
GATAAATCTTATAAAATGTGAATTATGCAATTACAATGTGCAGAGACTATGCTCTGAGTGTTTTTTGGAGCTAGAAATGGCTTCTGCTTTTTGAAATGTTCTCATAGCAACATAATAGAATAAAGATATAGGGAAGCAGAAGAGACAATCATAAATTCTTGGTAGTATATTTTCCTGACTTACTTATGAAGTTACAAACTCAGAATCATAGCAGCAGTTATTGGGAAATACAAGCTACCTCTTAAGAATCTAATGGTATGGGAAGGAATGGGAAGGGGAAACCACGAGGAGGCAACAATGCTTGATAAGAAATGTACTCGTTGGAGCTGGGAAGGTGGCTCAGTGGTAGAG
>NW_012267219.1:6706722-6713313 GCF_000151885.1 Dipodomys ordii | reverse complement strand
ACCAGATGCAAAAAAAAAAAAAAAAAAGAAAGAAATGTACTCGTTATCTTGCCCATGTAATTATAACTCCTCTCTTCGGTATTCTCACAATTAAAAAAAAAAAGAATCTAATGGTAAGGATTCAGCCGAATAACAACAAAAATGCATTTAGGTAGTTTAATAAAGTAACTAAATGTCTGCTTATAAGATAATCTGGTTTATAACAGCTTTTGAATAATAAATTCCTCCCAGGGGAAAATATGAAATCCTATTAATGTGGATACTTCAACTGTCTTCAACATTTTCCACATTAACTTCAGACAGTTTTGTTAGGTGAGATTAGTGTTTTTGGAATTGATGCAGTGTTGGGCCCACAAAAAATGGCTGGTTTTCTCTTGTACCAAAACATGTATTACCTGTATTTTACTAAAATTCTGTAGTGTGTGTGTGTGTGTGTGTGTGTGTGTGTGTGTTGGGATTACAGAATAGATGCTGTGAACTGAAGAAAAAAAGAACTTGCTATAAATGTGAGCAAAGAGGATTAGATATGAGGATTCTACACAGGAGAAAAAGAATGAGTAATTGTGTGTGTGTGTGTGTGTGCGCACACGCGTGTGCGTGCACATGCTCTCGCGCCGATTGGGGCTTGAGTTCAGGGCTTTACCCTCTTACTTGGTATTTTCACCCAAGATTGTTACTCTACCACTTAAACCACAGCTCTACCCCTGGCTTTTTGTTGGTTAATTGGAGATAAGAATCTCAGAGACTATCCCTCCACCCCTCTAGGCTGATTTCAAACCATGATCCCAAGATCTATGCCTCCTAGGTAGCAAGGATTACAGATGTGAGCCCTTGGTGTTGGCTGAGACAATAATTTTCTATCATTGTTGCTGCAAGTCTGGTCTCATTTTCCCTAAGTATATTTGCTGCCATAATTAAGGCTCTTGTGCTCTTGAAACAATGTTTACTATGTAGTAATGATCCAAGGAGCTGTTCAGTGAGCTATTATCACAGTCATATGCTATTTAATGTTTTCTTTTTTAATAACAAAGTGTTTCCTCATGTTATAACTAGTATTTATAAATGCTTTTATACTCTACAGACATCCATTGTGTGGATATGTTATAACTTAATCTTTTTTTCTTGGATATTTAGATAGTTATCACATTCTATTTTCTTATACAGGGATATCACTATATCATTTTTTGAGTACCAATAAGTATTTATTCACTGTATTTTCCCTTTTATTTCATCTTTAAATAAACAAGTTTCCTAAGGCAGAATTTTCTTTTCTTCTTTCTTTCTTTTCCTGATAGTTCTGGGTGCTGCCTCTTAGCTTTTTGTTCGAGGGTGGCACTCTACCACTCAGACTACCACTTTCCTTTTGGCCTTCTTCTTCCTTTTTCTTTTTTGTGGTTAATTGGAGACAAGAGTCTCACAGACTTTGCTTCCTAGGGTCACTTCAAACTCTGATCCTCAGATATCTGTCTCTGGGCTGGGCCCAGAATTCTGATAGTGTATCAACCAGCCTTGTACTTTGCCTACGAAGCACTGTCATACACCAACACTTCTCTTAATGAAGAACAACTTACTCAAGTGCTCACCTTTCTGGAATAAACTCTAGTGGTAAGAACCATTAGTTGATAAAATTTTCCAAGCAGCCATAAAGGAGGCCATTCAATCCAAGCACTAAAGCTACTAGATTCAATTTAGAGACTGCCCTGGAGCCCCTCGGAGCTTAGTTATGCTCCTTTATGGGTAATTCAAAGTGTTTTTCCAATTATTCCCAATGTTCAAAGGTAAGAAGTGGAGATCAGAAGGCACTTTGAGGAAAGGTTATAAGGAGGAGGCATGGTGAGACTGGAAGAGGCAGCTGGCAGTGATAGTGATGAAGGAGAGCATATGTCAGCATTGTTGCCAGAATTAAAAACCGTAAGAGGCGGAGGCTGGTCATGTGCTCTCTGTACAGAGAGCCATAGAGAGTCAGACATTGCAGCCTCTAACACCAATGGGTATTCTTAACATTCAAAAAGTTATGTTTGCTGGGCCTTGGTGGCTCATGCCTGTAATCCTAGCATTTTAGAAGGCTGAGATCTAAGGATCTTTGTTCAAAGGCAGCCCTGGCAGGAAATTCTGTGAGATGCTTATTCCCAATTAACCACAAAAGCTGGGAGTGGCAGAATGCTAGTTTTCAGTACAAAAGCTTAGAGACAACTCTAGACCCTGAGGCAAAGCCCCAGGACTGGTGAAAAGAGAGAAAGATAGAAAAACAGAAAGAAAGACAAAGGAAGGAAGGGAAGGAAGGAAAAAAAGAAAGAAAAAAGGAAGAAAGATAGAAAGAAAACATAAGGAAGAAAAAAATGTTTCTCCAAGGTGAAATCATTTTGAGATTCTTTCTTCAATATCACAAGCGAAATACAATTTCCAAATAAGATGAATGCATCTTAGGACAGAAGCATTGTATAGTTCAACCCCTGACACATGCAGAGGGCTCATCTGTGAAAACATGTATTGTATGGTCACTTGTCCTATACCCAACAGGAGACATTGCAGATGGAAAGCAAGACCTGCAGAGAGATTAAGGAAGGTCTGTATGGAAAGGGGTCTCCCTACTCAGCCACTTGCTCATGGTCCTACCAGGGCACCATCACCTTGGTTATTATCTATGTGTCTTTATTTGCTTTATCATGTATGATAAATCACAGGCTGAGAGCATGTAGTCTGTAGCTGAATGGTATAAGGCCTGGGTATAAAAAAAAAGGGCCTGGGTAGCATGTGCAAGACCTTCAGTTCCACCACCAGAATGGGGAAAAGAGAAGCAGAAATGAGTGAGGGAAGAAAAACAGGGAATGTGGGAATTTAAGACCTGTAAGCTGATGACTGTTCTCAGGATGAACACAGTAAACATTCCATCATTCTCCCCCTCTCACCCCCAAAAGTTATATTTGATATTTTATCTGTTTACAGCTAGGGTAATCTATAAAGTTTTATATTTGGAGGAGCCTAGACTTGTGAGTAATGCCATTTAATTGAGTCTGACCATGGGCATGGACTTAAAGTCTAATTTGTATTTATTGATGAATTTTAAAAATTAACATTACCTACAATTATTTATGGTGTTGCAGAAAGGTTAAGTCACCTAATGCATTGAGAGCACTTAGTACTGAGGCTAGATAATTAGCATTTACTAAATTGTAGCCATTAAGAAATTATATCTAATTTATTTATTCATTCATTTAAATCAGGATGTCAGCCTAAAACTCCCCATCCTCCTATTCCAGCTTACTCAGTGGCTAGATTAGAGGAATATACTTTATTTTAAAAGATAAGACTTTTTAAAAAATGTTTTCACTATAAATTATTTAAAATGACAAAATATTTCAGCAGGAACATCTCTAAATAGAAATTTGTATTCCTTGGTGATGTGCTATCAGTGAAGCATCTTTGGAGTTCCCATCATTCAAGTACAAATATCAAGATAAAGGTCAGAAATTCTCATGAAAGTGTTCTGAATATCAAGCATAAAGTTGTATGTTAATTGTTAATTTATTAACACTCACATGTTTAAACAATGGTGTTTAGTTAGTCATAAATGAGATCGGGAGTGTTCAGGATGGTATGGATGTAGACTCTAGTCATAGATGAAGCAAAGCATTTGGTGCTGTTATTCTTACTGATTACATGGGTGTACAATACTAGAGGAAGCAATCATTGTGCTCCATCACTACTCCCAAATTGATGCCATAGTCTTGTAGCTAGGAGATGAAGAGGAAGTCAGTGCTAGCTCCTCCATGAACCAGACATAAACTGAATGACCTTGCCAGGTTGTGAACATAATGAGGGGCCACATGTGTACACTGGTTACAATGGCTTTTAACATCCCTTACGCGTCCAATTGCCTGCTACTCTGCGAAGTCTCCACAGACTATTATTTCTGATATTACTAGATGGAGACATGGGAAGATACCTTGAATATTCTCCTCAATGAGTCTGCTCTTGTTACCCACTGTGTCTCCTTGTCAAGCGCCTCAATACCACTTCTTTGTCTAGTAGCCTTACTTGGAAAAGTTGGTCTCTAGACTCCATTGCTGATGCTGGTCTCCTAAAGCATACCTCAAACTACATCGCTGATATGGTGTGGTTTGGTAACCTACCAGTTCTGCTCTACATTTTGCCAACACACATCTCTTCTTTTTAAAGTCTCATGAAATCATTCATAAAACTAGTTCTCAAGCATCTCTCCCTGACTGTCTCCAGACCTGCTCTTGGCTATTTACAGCTGGCTGTCACCCATTCTCTTCTCCCATTTGCCACTCACCTCTTTGGAACTTTCATCTTCCTTTCTTACCCTTCCACTCCCAAAACAAAAGCCAAATGTTTGCCTAGCAACTCACAGAAACAGAGTAAGTGGGAGTACACAAAAGGAACTTATTGCCTGATCATTGAGTTGGTTAACTAAATCCTACGGATTATCATGGATATTTGGGTTTTGCTCAGTGTTGCTTAAAAAATTAAAATTTCAACCTTTTGATTTAGTCTTCTCTGAACTCTTTAAAAATAGGAAATGTAATGCCTTAAGCTCCTTGGAGTATGAAAAATCCCATTAAAAACCAAGTGGATGGTAATGTTTTTCTGATTCATATTTCTTCTCATATCATACTGGTACTTATAAAATTACATTTTCTTGTCTCTTTCAATTCCTGTTCTTTTAAAATCAAAACATTTAGATTTTTCTCTCTGTAGTATATGATTCATTCTACTATGAATTCCTTAACTTATAAATCAAGAGATCTTGTTCAAAGACTCTTTGCATGTATAATAACCAAGTTTTACTTAGAGCATGTAGAATACTTAGTAGAAAATTGCATTGGGATGAAAAAAATTCAACCCCATGCATCAAATTTGTATTTTTACCTGGTATTAGTATGTAAATCTCTGAATTGTAGTCTCTGCATTTTCAACATCGTTCTTGTTTTGTCTGTGGCAATGGTGGGGGAGTCAGAGGCTCTCTAAAAACCTTAGTTTAAAAATTTTTTAATTATATTTTATTTTGTTGTAAAGATGAAAACGTATTTATGTAAAAAGTTAATTTGCAATCAAGTTTGATGCCAGAAATTATTGGTTGCTGACCGGAGTCAATTATTTTGCGTATATGAAATGAATTTTGAATTTCAAGTACAGGTTGCCTTCTGTATCCATAGATTTCACATCTGGATTCAACCAATCATAGATCAGAAATATTTTCAATAATTGTGTCTATATTGCACATGTACAGATGTTTTCATTTCATTCATGTCCTAAACAATCTAGTATAAAAACTCTTTACCTAGCATTCACATTGTATCAGAGATTATTTAAACTGTACAAGAGGATTGCACAAGCAACAATTCACCTGATTTTTAAGGGTTGTATTTGAATTTCTGATTTCTGTTTCTTTAAAATGTAGTGGGACTGGGGCTGGGAAGGTGGCTGCCTTGCACACAGGACGTCCTGGGTTCGATTCCTTAGAACCACATAAACAGAAAAAGCTAGAAGTGGCATTGTGGCTCAAGTGGTAAAGCACTAGCCTTGAGCTGAAGAGCTAAGGGACAGTGCCCAACCTGGCCCAGAATTTAGGCCCCACGACTGACAAAAATAAAAAGTAGTGGGACTAAAGGTGATTTTCTTGCTTTCAAAAATGCAAAATTAGTCTGCAAATTTGGTTTCCTTTCAAATCCACAGGCAAGATGTAGTGTAAGGTTACATTTCACCTTTGATCTCTGCCCAGGAAAGACATATGCTTAGTGTTAGAAGAAGAAATTAAAACAGGCTGCCAAGAGAATATGTTTGACATGCTACTTTTTTTTTTGGATATGGAAATAATAGAGATGAATATTTCATCCTCAACTTAAAGAAAAGCTTTTGATGTTGCACTTGCTCTCATCTTTTTCTATTTTTTTTTTTTTTTGGTCCAGTCGTGGGGCCTGAACTCTGGGCCTGGGCGCTATCTCTCAGCTCTTCAGCTCAAGGCTAGCACTCTAACACTTGAGCCACAGAGCCACTTCCAGCTTTCTTCATTTTGTTTATGTGGTGCTGAGGAATCGAACCCAGGGCCTCATGCATGCAAGGCAAGCACTCTACCACCTTCCCAGCCCTCATCTTTTTCTATAACAACGCCTTTCTCAGAAAAGTGTGGAGTGATGGGAACTCTGTTGGTGTGATGCCAAATGAAGAATTGCTACTAAAATGAGTTATCTGAATATCAATGCACATTAAAAGTCACCATTGTGGAATCCATGCAGCAAATAATTAATAGAGAAGCTGAATTTCTGGGAGTTTTACAACTATGTCTTCTCATATAAAGCATTTAAATAATGACCCATAAGTAGAGGACACATTCTACTTTGCTGGACATTTTTAAGAAGAAGAACCGGGTTAAGAAGACTGGGAAAAATGCGTGATCTATAAAAAATTTGAAGAGGATATGATTGTCATACAGATAAACACAAGCTTTTTGAACATCTATAATTCTTTTTTTTTTTTTTTTTTTGGTCCAGTCGTTGGGCCTGAACTCTGGGCCTGGGCTCTGTCCCTCAGCTCTTCAGCTCAAGGCTAGCACTCTACCACTTGAGC
>NW_012267219.1:6674612-6706672 GCF_000151885.1 Dipodomys ordii | reverse complement strand
TCCCTCAGCTCTTCAGCTCAAGGATAGCATTCTACCACTTGAGCCACAGTGCCACTTCCGGCTTTTTTTGTTTATGTGGTGCTGAGGAAAGGAACCCAGGGCCTCAGGCATGCAAGGCAAGCGCTCTACCACTGAGCCATCTTCCCAGCCCAAACATTTATAATTCTTAGATAAAAATTGGTAGAGATAGATTATATCCAGTGTTTGAGACTGGATGGGGTTAGAAGAGGGTCTTCTCCTCACAAAAGCATGTACTGACATATTTATAGATATTCACTAGTAGACTACTGTAAGATAGCCCTGTCACCTGTTATGTGAATTAGATAAAACCCTAGCCTGGATTTCTTAGGCTGCATCAGAAACACCTCATAGGAGTCACCTCTAAGAGACAACTGACAAAATTCCAGAGGCAGGATTTGATTCTTTCAGCGACTCATCCAATATGAGGAAGAAATAATCTTTCATTGTGTTAGGATATAGTTTTAAGAGTAGCCATTTTTTAAAACAAACAATTCTGTCAAATTTTGTCATACTTCATTCATTTCCCAAGGTGGGAAGTAAATCACTAGCGCCTCATGAATCACATGCTTGAAAAGATTGGCTACGTATGCAGATGTGGTCATTGTCCCTTAGGAGTGGCCTGCTTCATAAATGAAACTGCTTCAGGAGATATGTGACAACTACGGCCACTTTGAGAATTATCTGAAGCTTTAGCTGGGCTCTGATGGCTCACACCTGTAATGCTAGGATTATGGTTCAAAGCCAGCCCAGGCAGAAAAGTCCATGAGACTCTTATCTCCAATTAACTACCTGAAAACCAGATGTGGTTTTGTGGCTCAACATGTTAGAGAATTAGCCACAGGACTGCACCCAGACCCTGAGTTCAAGCCCATGACTGACAAAAAAAAAAAAAATCAAGCTAGACACCGGTGCTTTACATCTGTAATCCTAGCTACTCAGGAGGCTGAGAACTGAGGTTCAAAGCTCAGGCAGACAAATCTGAGAGATTCTTACCTCCATTTCTGAAGATAAGGCAAGTTGCCAGAAGCAGAGGTGGGGTTTAACTGGTAGAGTGCTAGCCTTGTGCAAAAAAAAATAAGCCAGAGTGCAAAGCCCTGAGTTCAAACCTTAGTCCTGACACAAGGAAAAGAAAGAAGGAAGAAAGAAAGAAGAAAGAAAGAAAGGAAAAGAAAAAGAAAAAGAATGATTTGGGAGAAAGCTGCATTGAAAAGGTTGAGCCTTAAAAGACTTAAATTGCTGTGTTTCTTTTTGCTATATAGTTCACACCTCTTCCTTGAGTAGCAGAAAAGTGTTCATAATGAAATAGCTTGTTTATTCGATACCATCTCATTAACAATTCTAATTTATTTTTATTAAAGCAGGATTCAAATTGACTAGAGAGAAGAATGAGAAAAATAGCACAAAAGCAACTGGAAACATCAAGGTTCTACAGAAACTGAATGAATGCCATTATTCTAGCTCTGAAAAGCAGCTATTAATATTTTACATCAAGAAGATGCTTAGTCATTACAGTATACACTATTTTGGAAATGCATTTAATCAAGATTTTTTTTTTTAAACAGGAGGTTGGAGTAGCTAGCAAGAAATAGATACAGATTCACTTAAAGTATGATACACTTGAGTTCACATTAAAATTTCACATTTCTTCCAGTATATTAAACATCTAAAATATAACTTTGAAGGAAGTTAGGGTATAAACTGTGTTTAGAGTGAGCTTTGTCCATTTCTGTTGGTGGATGTTGAAGACAACTTCTACCAGGGCACTTATTGATTGCCACCTGTTGGTAGAAGTGCCCTTGTGTAATCCTTTTCCTCTCAGTGACTTGCACCTAGTAGAATATGTAAACAATGATTGGAATATCACTTCTGAGATTATGATTTTCTGAGATAGATCTGGTTTCCCCTGGCTCCTTCTCTCTGGCTGTCTCATTTGATTGTGCTAATGTCCTATATGGAGAGGCCCAGGTAGCCCACCAAGGATCTCACCAGTGTTCATGTGAATAAGTTTAGAAGCAGATATCCTGCTGTCCCTGGTCACCCCCCCCACTCCATTTATCCTTTAGTTGATGCTAAACCCAGGTGACATCTTGATTGTAGCCTTATGAGGAATCCTGACCCCAGAGCCAACTTGAACCAAGATTCCTAGTTCACTGAAACTGTTAGTTAGTGAATGGTTATTTATGTTTTAGGGTAAATTTGTTAAGCAGCAATTAGGTAACTAATACAGATGGAGAGATGAAGATTGTAAGGCTTAAAAAGGCAATGCACAGTTAATTCAAGGCTGGAAGAGTAAATCTAGATGAAAAACATCTTCCACTCAATTGTTTTCATACATCAGCAGTACTTTAGAGAAGATGTGATGACTGAGAGTCAGTGTATGTCCAGGAGTCCTGAAATCAAGAAGTCTGGGCCAGTAAATCAGCAAGGATGCTTTTTGCATCCTTGGCTGCAAGTTATAGTTTCTCTTTCTTTCTTCTTTTTTTTTTTTGTTGGTCGTGGGGCTTGAACTCTGGGCCTGGGCACTGTCCCTCAGCTCTTCAGCTCAAGGCGAGCGCTCTACCACTTGAGCTACAGCACCACTTACGGTTTTCTGATGGTTTATTGGAGATAGGAGTCTCACGGTCTTTCCTTCCCTGGGCTGGCTTTGAACCTCGATCCTCAGATCTCAGCCTCCTGAGTAGCTAGGATTACAGGCGTGAGCCACCAGCGCCCGGCTTAGTTTCTCTTTCTTAAAAAAAATTTTTTTTTTGTTGGTTGTGGGGCTTGAACTCATTGCCCGGGCACTGTCCCTGAGCTTCTTTGTGCTAAATACTAGCACAGCACCACTTCCGGCCATTTCTGAATAGTTTATTGGAGATAAGAATCTCATGGCTTTCCTACTTGGGCTGGCTTTGAACCGAGATCCACAGATCTTAGCTTCTGGCTGTAAGTTATATTTTCTAGGTTAGATAAATAACTCATTCATCCATCTTTAATGTCTATGAAAATAACTTGTAAGAATGAATAGTATTATTATTAATCATTTTTGTTAGTATCAGGGACTGAATTCAGGACCTCGTACACTTACTTGACTTTTTTGCTCAGAACTGGCACTCTGCCACTTGAGCCATACCTCCAGTCCAACTTTTATTTTTTTACTGGCTAATGAGAAAAAGTCTTTGGGGCTTTTTTTCCCCAGGCTGATTTTGAACTTTGAGCCTCAGATCTCAACCCCCTATGTAGCTAGGATTATAGATATGAGTTACAAGTGCCTAAGAATGAGAATTATTACTGTATTATTAAAATAAGCTTGATACTTATTACATAAAATATGTAAAGGCAACTCTGCTGTATGTTACCTCTAAGTCAACAATAAAAAATAAGCTTGATAAAATATTAGCACTTATTATTATTATTATTTAGTCTGAGACCAGGACTCAGACTCAGTATCTGACACTCTCACTTATTGGTTGGCATTGGAGTTCATGCCTCCAAACCCTATCACTTGTCTTTTATTATGAAAATGATACATTTTTAATTGTGTTTGACTGGAGTATCAAAGGATCTGAAAAGAGTAACTCAGATCTATGGATGTTGTCTAATTTCAGCAAATATTGGACACCAGGTTAAAAAAAAATCTAATTGTTTTCCCTAGGGATCTAACACTTCTCACGATATAAGTCTGGTGGTCTCAAAGTTTAGGTCTGTGCCAACAATGTTACATTGCACAGCTATTGCATATTTTTATGGGTAAATAACATGTATATTAAATTCTGTAGTAATAATACAATTTTGAATTAACTTCTTCAACTATTCAACTCTACTCATAAGATGTAAGCAGTGACTGGTAATCATATTCACTTGTATAATCAATATGCACAAGTAACTGAAAAGTCTTTGCCATTAGATAATTGGTGTCAAGAATCTGTGAGTAATGAAGCAGCACAATACAGTTAATGTGATTAGTTTTCCAGTCACTATACTGGTGACCATCTAAGATATTGTCAGAACCAGGAAACAGCACTACATTTAACTAGCACCAGTGTAAAACTGCTCCAGGAGAAAAGAGAGGATACTGTGAGATAGGAACTAGCCATCTAGAAGAAATTTCCATTATTGACCTTAACAAGATGTGGATTTCAATCCATCAAGATTTCTGGTATGGGGCTGGGAAGGTGGCTCAGTGGTAGAGTGCTTGCCTTGCATGCATGAGGCCTTGGGTTCGATTCCTCAACACCAAATAAGCAGAAAAAGCTGGAAGTAGTGCTGTGGCTCAAGTAGTAGAGCACTAGCCTTGAGCTGAAGAGCTGAGGGACAGCACCCAGGCCCAGAGTTAGGCCCCACAACTGACAAAAAAAAATATTTCTGGGATAAGCCTAGTCCCTGGTTCCTGTCAAAATGTGGCTTGTAGGATCCAAAGGCATCTGTACTCTCCCTTAGGTCTAGGAGTAACTAGAAGTTAACATCTGAGGATCCTATCTAGTCTGTTCAGGAAAGTCTGTGAGACTCTTACCTCCAATTAACCCACAAAAAGCACAAAGTGGAAGTGTGGCTCAAATAATAGTGTTAGCATAAAAGCTAAGGACAGCACCTAGGCCTTGAGTTCAAGACCCAGTTCTGGAACAACAAGCAACAACAATGGCACTGTAAAGCAGCTGAGGGTATAGATCAGTGGTGAAACACTTGCCTAGCATGGTTAGGAATTGCAAACTCCCTCCACTCCCTCAAGTAACAATGTCACTTTTACTTAATCCAGTGACTTTGTCAGTGGGAATCTTGCTTTTTTTTTTTTTTTTTTTTGGGTCCGTTCATGGGGCCTGAGCTCTGGGTCTGGGCGCTATCCCTCAGCTCTTCAGCTCAAGGATAGCATTCTACCACTTGAGCCACAGTGCCACTTCCGGCTTTTTTATTTTTGTTTATATGGTGCTGAGGAATCGAACCCAGGGCCTCATGCATGTAAGGCAAGCACTCTACCACTGAACCATCTTCCCAGCCCCAGAATCTTGCTTTTTAACCAATTGATAGAAATTTGAGCTTGTATTTCAGTTGGAGGGAAGGTAATCTATTCTTGACAGCATGTAGCTTTTCTGGCATTGCTGAACTCATGTCTCACACAGATGCCAGGGTAGAACACAGCATTTTACCAGGAGACACACTTTGTGTTCTCACTGGCATTGTGGCTGAAATCCAGACTGAAACTTGTTCTAAATGAACTTGCCACGAAGTCCATGGCTCATTTGGCTGACAAGCAATAGGGCTTCTTCTCTGCCTCTCTTTGAGAGAGGGTCACCAAAAGGAGAGAAAAGGTTGTCAGGAGGGTACTGTGAACACATCTAGGAAACGAGAGCAGAAATGCTCACATACATGTTTCTGCTTACAGAATTTCAGTTTTGGAGTCCTGTGCTCCCAGAAAGCAGGATTTGGGAAGTAGCAATTTGTGGAAATGACACAGAACTGG
The DNA here is from genome assembly GCF_000151885.1 of Dipodomys ordii. NCBI lineage: Eukaryota > Metazoa > Chordata > Mammalia > Rodentia > Heteromyidae > Dipodomys > Dipodomys ordii. The sequence continues at coordinate 6,701,214 of NW_012267219.1, read as the reverse complement.
GAGCCAAAGACCTATCATTCAAATCTTGGATTTGTCCCTTGTTAGCAACTCAACATTTGCCAAATTACCTTATGACTCTAGGCCTTAGTTTTTGAATTTATAAAAAAAAGAAGTAATTAGATATACCACGTAGGATTGTCATAAGATTCAAATTTTATTTCTGGTAAAGTTTATGGTATGTATTGGGCATGCAGAGAACATTAGCTGTTACATATAATAACTCACAGAAATTGCTGACCATGCCTGGTTGATGGCAATAATTGATAAATAATGTTTGTGCTTTCTAGTTTAAAGTTTACTTTCAAGTTCATTGTCTCATATGATACAGCAGAAGACAAGAGTTAGAGCCATTGAGAAATATGACAGAATTAAAAGAAAAAGTGGCAGAATTGAGACTCAAAAGTATATTAATTCCAAATGGCATGTTTTACCACAACAGAGCACTGCTGGTCAGAAATGTATTTCTCTTCTGAACTGCAATGGGATACTATGTTCACCAATCATTTGGCACTTGTTACCCATTACCTTATGTAGTCATTTCTTTTTATGGATCTGTGTTCTTTATTCCCCATTGAGTTTGGATTACAATCCATGCTTTATAGATATCTGTAGCTCCCAGAATGTCCTAGCTAAGTGCTTGTTCTGAGAAAACACTCAATAAAATGACACTGATATATCAGTGGGGGCTTTTCAGTTTCAAACCACAGAAATAGATGATTCTGGCTAATCTAAGCCACTAGAAACCTATTGAGAGGCTCTTCTGGGCTCATTTAAATAACAGGAAGCTGGAGAAATGAAGAGAAACAGTTTCATCCAAACCTGTTTGCAGATACAAGCACACATTGAGCTTCTTAGAAGGAGAGCATAGTCAGAACTCTATCATGTGAGGTAAAATCAACTGTAAGCCATTTCTAACTTCTATGTTAACCATAGTCAAGAACTCCAGGGGAGGAGTTGGCTCTTGGGCTAGAGAAGTTTCTCTTTGGCTAGAGGAAGCTGAGCATTTGATTATGGGCACATCAGACCATACCTAGTGGAGGTTGAATTCGTTCTTCCATGAGAACTTTGATTGCTGTTAAAAAGAAGAGAAAAGGAGAAACAGATTCTTTTTTTTGGGGGGGGGGTCAGGTCGTGGGGCCTGAACTCTGGGCCTGAGAGCTGTCCCTCAGCTCTTCAGTTCAAGGCTAGCATTCTACCACTTGAGCCACAGTACCATTGCGGCTTTTTTCTTTTTGATTATGTGGTGCTGAGGAATCAAACCCAGGGCCTCAGGCATGCAAGGCAAGTGCTCTACCACTGAGCCAACTTCCCAGCCCAAGAAACAGATTCTTGGAAGCGACCCTTTAACCTTTAAAAACAAATCCATAGTCCACAACAAAAAGGTTGAATTACGTAGAATGTCTTGTGAATTACTTTCAATTTAGAGTATGAAGTTTTGACAGTTAATGACCCAGGTCTGTAAGTATTAAAATAGTCAGTGACTTGAAACCCTAAAACATTAGCTTTTATTTTCACATTTAGTACTCAAGACATTTGAATTCATTTTGAATTTTAGAATTAGGCTTCAGTTAAGTTTCCCTTTTGTTTTCACCTTGAAAGATAGTTCCATATACAGAACATTATAGGACATTCAGAGCCATCTCAGAGAGTTGTGGCTTCCATAGGGTGCTTTAATGCATCACCTATATTTGGAGAGGAGCAAAAAGGAGAGACCAGAGAAAAGGAGGAGGAGATTTATAGAATTCTTTATCTGCTCTTGAATGATAAAGTGACAAAGTGGAAATGAAAGCTCTGGAACTTGATAGCGTATGTTCATGAAGTTCTTCTACCTTGGGCCTGGTTTGCTCAAGGATTTGCGCAAGGATTAGAAATTATAAATTTATTCTCGGCAAAGGAAAGCTTGGGAACAAGTCTGATGCCTATTTTGGGGGTTTAACAACCTCTCATAAAGCTCTAAAAATAAAAGTAACATAGCACATGTTGTACACTCACTTGTCAGATTCCTCTCACCATTACATGAACTGTTTTACTTTGTGATTCCTGGAAATATTGACGCACACAAACATTTCTTATATTTGCAGCTACAGATCCCAACCTATCTAGCAGACTGAAAAAGTTCTTGGTGGAAATGGCTTTTTAACATGAAGATACTTTGTTGACTAAAATAAAGCCTCAAACATGGTGCTCTTAATTTTAGATTTTATGAATATCTTAAGCATTTGGCAAGATCAGATGGATTACTCTGATAAAAGATGAATTTTTCAGTAACCAAGCAGAAGTGAGCAACAGATTCTGTTTCTTTCTTTAAAATGAGTATGCCTTCCTCAAAAACATCAGTCCCCAGGTGTGGGTGAAATGAGTTTAGTTGCACTATCCGTTCTTTTTGAGACCAAGTGGAGAAGGGAGATGGGAACTCTAGCCAAAGAGAGGAAATGAAGGCTGCAGTTTCCTTTTGCTCTGGGAAAAATTTACCTCTTATTATTGTGGAAGCAGAAGGCTGTTTTGTTTTTTGTTTTTTTGGCAGTTGGGTTCCTTTGTAAGTCTTTCAAGGAAATTGCGATTTCCTAACTGGCTCAGAAGAGTTCCTTTCATCAGAGCTATAGAAGCATTGGCTGAAAGTAGATGCGGGTAGTGACCTGGGTCTAGCTGCTCTGGCTTACCGCAAAATAGTGACCATACACCCTGGTAGGGGGACAGTAGGGAAGTGAACTTCTTCATGTTTATTCACACTAACCAGGTCTTTGGAGACTTGTCTGTCCAGATACCAAGCAATTATCAGTTCCTTACAAATATGTGGAGAAAGCCAGTCATACTCTTGTAACTCAGTCATCAAGTAAGAGCCTACATAACTACAGCTACATAATTAAGTTATTTACAGTCATCTTGTCATCTTAGGACTTGGTGTTCAGGGAAAGAAGTCAGAGCTCAAATTAGCATTTGTTCAGGGAGAGAGATGATGTCATACCTCCTGTGGGCCAGTTTTGGGAACTCCAAACAAGACAGACTTTGGTATTGACCTTGTTTTCTGGCACTCAAGCTGTTATACCTGTTTGTGTGACCTGACTGCCAGGCCTCTTCTTTCCCTAGGGGGGAAAAGATTTTTTATGTACCTAAGGTATTTTTTGTAAACAGTCTATGTAATTTTGTCCCTTCATAAATACCTTAAATATAAGCATAGTTAAAAATAACTTTTTAGTATATTAAGGGCATATAATTATCATCACTGTCTAATTCCAGAAGTTTGATTCCCCCAGGAAAACTCCTATCTATTGGCAGTGACTATTTCTCTTTCTCTAGCAACCACTAATCTATTTTATTTCTCTCTCTCTGAACTTTCTTTTCTTGGATATTCATGTAAAGAAAGTCATAAAATATATGGCCTTCGTTTTTTACTTGGTACAATTTTTTCAAAGTTTACCGATTTTATATAAATCTGCATCTCATTTTTTTTTTTAGTAATTCAATGATGTTCCATTCTATGACACAATCTTTTTAGTAGTTGCATAATATTAAAAATGTAGATATGCTATGGTTGGTATTACTTTCTGGAAATTTTAGCTGTTTCTTTTTTTTAAATTTTCTATAACAGACAATACCAGAAAGAACTACCACCACCACCACCACCACCACTACTACTACTACTGCTACTACTACTAATTATTATTCCATTGCTTGGCTATTACGAATAGTGGTACAATAAATATGAGTTCACAGATATCTGTATTGTTTGTTGACTTACCTTAATTTGGAATATGCCCAGGCATGGTAGAGCCAGATTGTATGATAGCTCGGTTAAGTTTTTTTTTTTTTAAGAAATTTCCATACTGATTTCCATAGTTTCTATATTAGTTTATAGTCGCACCAACAGGGATGCTTTTTTTCCTGCCTCCTTATAAGCATTTGTTGTTTGTGTTCTTGATGATGGCCCTCCTGACTAGGGTGTGATGGAATGTTAATGTCATTTTATATGTATTTTCTTTATGGCTAAGGATGTTGAACATTTTGGGAACCGTTTATTCAATTTGATTTCCATTTATTAATTGGATTATTTGAGTTTTTGGTTTTTGGAGTTCTTTAGATGTTTTGGCTATCAATCCTTTATCCAACGAATAGTTTGCAAAGATTTTTCTCACATTCTGTAGGCTGTCTCCTAATTGTGATGATTGCCTCCTTTGATGTACAGAAGTTTTTAATTTGATTCAATTCCATTAGTCAATTCTTGTTCTTATTTTCTGAGTAATGGGAGTCCTATTAAGAAAATCACGTCCCATGCCTATATCTTCAACTGTTTCCTATAGTAATTTTGAAATTTCAGGCCTTACATTAAGACCTTTGATCCATTTTGGGTTGAGTTTTTGTGCGGTGTTTTCTCTATGTGGTTTTCTGATTTCACTAAAGCATTTGCTGAAGAGACTGTCATTTGCCAGTGTTTATGTTTTTGGCTTGTTTGTCAAATAGTAAATAGCTGTAGCTGTTTAGCTTGATGTCTGGATCTTCTATTCTATTTCATTGGTTTATGTGTCTATTTTTTGTGTCATTACCATGCTGTCTTTTTTACTATGGCTCTTTTATACAATTTGTAATACCACCAATATTGCTTGTTTTGGTCAATTGGGATCTTTTATATTTCTATATGATTAAACCAACCAACATTGAAAAATATACAAAACACCTTATGTATGAGCATGAAAGCTCAGGTACTAAAATTTTACTGAGAAATTTGTTTATTCAAGCAAAGATAAATTGTTCAAATGCAATTCATTTTGTTTCATTTCTAGCTAACTTTCCAGACTTACAGACATAACATCCTGATAGGAAATGTGAGGTCACTATACATAATTTGCAATGAAGATGAAGAAAAAGTCATTTTATAATGCTTAAATTACTTTCCCAAATAAGATTACAAATGGTTAGATGGGTAGATAGATGATAGAGTTCAAGTTCTGGAGGTTATAAAGTTAGCATTCCATTTAGAAGGGTTGTTTTTATCTAAGGAAGAAGTGAGGGGGTGAATCTTAAATTCTCTCTCCAAAGAGAGGTGTGTGTGTGTGTGTGTGTGTGTGTGTGTGTCCTTTTCCTTACATCTGTGAGATTTTGTTTTGTCATGTATAAGAGAACTGACTTAGAGATGAAAGAACTGAAAAAAAAAAGAAAAGGAAAGTAGAGGAGCACGTTAGATGTCTGGGGCCCAAAGGAAAGTTGCAAGTGACTAACAAGGAGATTTGTTTTGTTCTCAAAACAAAAACAAAAACAAATGTAGATGATGATCACTTAATGGACAGCCCAAGGAACATACTTGTGACAAATGGTATTAGTTATGTAAGATCCTCCTTCCTTTCTCCTAATTTCTCCCTCAAACTATGTGCTTTCAAGTCCAGAAACTTAACAGTTTACCTAAGAAGGGAGTGAGGAAAGCCAATCACTCCCATTTCCTGTGTAGTCCAAACTCTGTGAGTTGACTTAACCTTTCAAGTTTTTGACCATTTCACTTGATTGGATATATTAGTTACTAAATTGAGTTTGCCTGTGACTGGAAACTTCTTATTGCCCCCAATAAATATTTCCATGATCAGGAAGATGAATGGTGGCTATGAATTCTGCCTGCTAAATTTTAGGATATAATTTTGTTACTTAAGTAAAAAATGGGACTCATAAAAGTAGTGGAGAAGACATGCTGGAAACCCATCTGAAGGAAGAACAGATTTTGAATGTCTCTCCCTTTTCTTTTTCCATTGGTGCCAGAGAAAAGTGAAAAAGATAGCTCTACCCATTCATCTCCAGGATGGGTTCAATGATCTCTGAGGACCACTTGATTTGAACAAGCTTAGAACATGATCAAAAGCTGGATGTGGGTAGTACTGACTGTTTTAGTAAAGGTGGTATTCGTTTTTCTTTTTGTTAACATAAATGTCAGGATATCTTTTGAAAAGAATCTCCTTTTTGTACTTGAAAGTGACAATGAGAAAATAAAGGAAGTGATCAGACATGAAGAAATTATTTTGACCATCTATAGTGTCTTGCCTTTGGAGTGGGACTGATGACTCTGATTTTGAGGATTAAGAGTCAGGCAAGAGTGGATAATTGTTCCCCAGGAGAGCAATGGCAAAGATGCATGGGTAGGGGGAGGGAGAGAGAGGTTTCTATTGTCTTTCATACCATCTACAGCTAAATAGAATGGGCAGGAAAGTATGTGAGACCCCATTTAAACTGATCAAAAAGAACACTGGACTAGAAGTATGCCTTAAATAGTAGAGCACCAGCTGTGAGTAAGAAAGCCAAGTGAAAGAATGAGACCCAAGTTCAAACTCTGATACACCAAGAACACCCACACCCACACCCACACCCCCACACACTCATTATTTGCTATTATTACCTTTTCTTGCCACTTGTAAGAAAATTTGATCAAATACAGTCCCCCTTGTAGCCTTGATTTAAAGTATCCAATTAAGTAGTTGATTGGGAATCATAATCCCCCTGGATACCAGAATTTCCTCCCCCTTAGGAGAGAGTGAAACTAATCTGCCTCCAGTGAATGTTATGGGACCCATTTCTTTTCTTTTTATTTTTTTTAAATGAAATCTTTCTGTTTCTTCAATTTTACTTTATTGTAAAGGTGAGATGCAGAGGGGTTACAGTTACACAAGTAAGGTAATGGGCACATTTCTTATCAAACATAGTGTCTTATGAGTATCACTGTTGCATCGATTCACCCTTTGTCCTTTGTCTTCCATTTTGTTGTCCTCTTCCCTTCCCCAAATCAGATAAATGTATATGCAAGACACATGGTACCAAAATAAAAGTACCAGTGAAAACAACAGGGAATAAACCAAAGGAAAAACAAACAAACAACAACACAAAAAACCAAAGAAACAGTACATTAAAAAAATCTTCTTGCTTCTATATCTTGGAGTTCATTTCAATTAGCAATTAGCATCATTTTATATAGTCATATGTACATAGCTATTGAGCTATTGTGATCCTCTGCTAGGACTATCTTAAACATATACTAATTATTACAAATGAGGGAAACCATGGAGCCTATGTTTCTTTGGATCTGACTTACTTCACTTAATATGATCCATTTCTCTGAAAGTGACATATTCTTCCTGATGAATGAAAAAATATTCTTGGTATATAGAATATATACACACTTACCACATTTTCTTGATTCCTTTGTCTATTATATGGTATCTGGTCTGTTTCCATAACTTGGCTATGCTGAATAGTGCAGAAATCAAAATGGGGTGTGCTTTGCATCCGGACTTCATTCATTTCTTAGATAAATGCCCATCAAGGCTATCACCAACTCATGAGGTAGTTCCACTTTTAGTTTTTTGAGGAATCTCCAAATTGCCTTCCATAGTGTTACACCAATTTGTATTTTCAATAACAGTGTAATAGGGTTCCTTTTCCCTTGCATTCTCACCAGCATTTGTTGGTGCTGGTGTTCTTAATAATGGCTTTTAAAAAATAGAGTGACATAAAATTTCTATGTTGTTTTGATTTACATTTCTTTTATGGCCAGAGATTTTGAACATTTCATCATGTGTCTATTGGCACTTTGACAACAGTGTTCTAATTGATATGAAAGGTTAATTTTAGAGTCCTCTTCTAGTAGAGGAAAATCTTGCTATGTACTCATGGCACTCTTTGTGATAAGAGAGAATAAAGAAATATTATACTAGCTGGGTGGTGGCTGACATCTGTAATCTTAGCTATTCAGATGGTTGAGGTCTGAGGATCACAGTTCAAAGCCAGCCTGGGCAGGAAAGATTCTGTGAGACTCTTATCTTTAAGCAGCAAAAAGTCAGAAATAGAGCTGTGGCTCAAGTGGCAGAGTGCTAGCCTTGGGGAAAAAAAAGAAAAGACGAGAAAGGAAAAGAACAAAAGTTCAGAGACAGTGCCCATGCCCTGAGTTCAAGACCTAGTACTTGTGCAAAAACAAAACAAAACAAAACAAAAACTATACCCATTTTTAAAAACATATAATTTATTTTCATTATAGCTATTTCTTGGTTTTATTATTTTGTTTGGGTAAAAAGGTTTGCTAATGTTATCGCTATGTTTTTTCACCAATTAGTATAAAAAGTTATAGGTTTTTACTCTGAAGCTATTTCTTTTCAGAATTTATTGTTGACCTTTTTAGTTTGCTGTTTATAAATGCTAGCCAAACATAAAATTTAATATCAGATATATTTCTGTCCTCCTTCTTTGATTTACTAAAATTTAAATAAAGATCAGTCAGTTAAAATATAAGCACTTTAAAAATGAGATCTTTGAATTAATGCATATTTTAAAGATACTTAAAATTTCAATGTTGCAATCACTGAATTATAGTTGGCCAAATTATGGTATAATTAAGCATGATTTGACAGCATCTCAAAACAAATGGGGAGTAGTTAATTGCTGAATGATAATTAAACAAGTGATTGAAATCTACAACTTAATAAATGTTTTGAAATTTAATTCAAATCTTCTATATTTTCTACAATAATTATAAAACTCTCTTGACAATGCATGTGAAACTGCAAAGTTGCTCGTTATTTTCTTATCATTTGTTGCATTCTATATTCTCCTTAAATTTGAAATGTCTTCTTATCATAAAGCATTTCTTAGCAAATATTCCAACAGAAATTGTGGCTTCTAAATTAAGTAGTGCTTGAATAGGTGAAATTGTTAATTTCATTGTAATTTATAGTTTGGTTAAAAATAGAGTACCAAATGGAGGAATCAAGAGATAGATATAAATAATATATGTGAATCAAGAAATAGCTATAAATAATATATATAATATATAAATTTTACCAATCCATCAAGAAGAATGATATTATGAGTAGGCCTGGGAAAAATGATAAGGAAATCAAAAGATGTGTGTGTTTTTTCATATGCATACATACACAAACATATTAACTAAACATATTAACTAAAGTATGGTTTATGTAGAGGAGAATCCCAGTGATGTAACCCTTTAAAACAACTAAACTATTGTCTAACAAAATAAATACCAGGAAGGTGGAACTTGAGGTGTATATGTGGAAGGTGGTAATCATACCACCTCAGCCTTATTTTTCACTGGTTACTTTTTTTTTTTTTGGTCATGGGCTTGAACTCTGGGCCTAGGTGCTATCCCTCAGCTCTTCAGCTCAAGGGGAGCACTCTACCACTTGAGCCACAGTGCCACTTCTGGTTTTCTGAGTGGTTTATTGGAGATAAGAGTCTCATGGAGTTTCCTGCCTGGGCTGGCTTTGAACCACGATCCTCAGATCTCAGCCTCCTGAGTAGCTAGGATTACAGGCATGAGCCACCGACTCCTGGCTGGTTACTTTTCTTAATAATGGTTTTTTATTGAGATTAAGAGATTACATAAATTTCACAATATTGTAGGATAGTGACAGTTAAACTCAGAAACACATTTTACCCTTCACAAGGCCAATTGTCATTGTCTTGGTCTATAAAGTTTGTGAATTTTGTAAGCTTTGACAATACAACTATTTCTTCCACGTAGGGTGGTATGTACATTTCTTTCCTTTTGCTTAGTGTTAGCTGTTCCCTTTCCCTCTTTGCTGGTAACTTTTTGAGATTGGGTTTTGCTTCCTGCCCTGGCACACACCTGAGGGGCTATCTATCTATGTCAGGCATCAAAGCTAGAATAACAGGCAGCTCTCAGTTGACAGAAGGTCTTATGAACATTTCTGTCAGTGCTGACCTTGAACCATAATCCTCCAAGTCTCAGCCTCCTAAGTAGTCGGGATTATATGTGTTGAGCTATTGCTGTTCAGTGGTACACAGTTTTTTAATAGAAGCTAACAAAATAGCTCTTATGGTAAAATCATGTCTTAATTGAAATATTTATGGGCATCTCCAGTTATGGTAGACATCCAATTGGAATGTATCATTTAACATACACTTACTTCTCAAATGTAAATTAACTTGCAATTCAACTAGGAAAGGAGGATACAGTTTAAATTTGGGAATGAATTACATGTAGTTTGACAATGCTTGTTCAAAACGGAATAGATCAACTTGGACTTTGGTTTCATTCTGTATTATGTTACCTTTGAGAAACTTGCTTTAAGATTCTTGCTTCAGGGTCTGGGAATGTGGCTCAGTGGCAGAGTGCTTGTCTAGCATGCATGAAACCCTGGGTTCAATTCCTCAGTACCACATAAACAGAAAAAGTCAGAAGTGGCACTGTGGCTCAAGTGGTAGAGTGCTATCCTTGAGCAAATGAAGCTCAGGGACAGTGCCCAGGCCCTGAGTTCAAACCCAAGAACGGCAAAAAAAAAAAAAAAAAAAAAAAAAAGCTAAAAAGATTCCTGCTTCATTAGCAGTATTTTTTTTTTTTTTTGCGGCTTGCAAATATGTGAGAGCCTGAAAATCTAAGCTGTGAGATCCCGAAAGGATTGAGAGTTGGAATGACTTTCCCAATACACTCTGGGAACTCTGGGAGTTTTCCCGGAAAGCTCAATGCGTCTGGCTGAATGGGAACTCAGATTCCTAAACCGTGTGGGAGCCTAAGCGTAGATTTAGGTTCATGCAAATTGAAGGCTGTTTACTGTTTAGCTCTCCCTTGCAGAATAAGAAGGTCACCTACCACTTGTATACAAAATATTGTCTCGCGTTGAAATTTGTACCTTACTTCATTACACCAGACCAATAAAAATGGTTAATGGGCGCCTTGGAACCTATTGCCGGCTGAAGGCTACAGGTCCCCTGGTACCCCGAATCTCAGTTGCACAGTCCGGTCTCCCTTATTGTGTTGCTCTGGGTTGGGGCGGATTAAGGAGCAAGTGGCGGGTTGCGACAAAAATGTCGCAATATTAAACTATATACATAGTTTAATATTTGTTTTGGTCTGGAATAAACAGAGCCTAAATCGACAAGTGAATATTTTGTAAAATAGTTAGATGAACAAATGGGTGTATGTAATGACTGTGTATTCCTATAGCAAATCCACATTTCTTCTAAAGATCACCACCCCCAAAATTACTGGCACTCACAGCCATTCCCACAAAGTCTATTTTAGGTTTTCTTTTCAGATTTTGTCTTTGGCTTGTTTGTAGGAGTGTCACTTATGGAGGTAATAAAATATTTCAAGATTAGTTCTTTGCTGGTATGCCCTAGTATGGTATTTCTTAAAATAGAACCCAGATCCCTATGGTCCACAGATCCATGCTCTGTAAGAGCTTTACAATTTTGGATTTTTCTATTAATGATAATGTTGAAAAAACAAATATTTGATACTATCTTTATGTCTGTTTTATTATCAGTTATAGCCAACTAGTGCCCCTGTTTAGTTTTGTGTTGATAGGGGATCATCTTAAGTGATGGTTAAGTGTTGGTAGAGAAGCAGGTTTTTCAGATCCCTGCAGTTGGTGGATGTATTTTAGAAAATCAAATGGTTCTTAAGTCTGAGGGGTACTGGTTTGCTTAATCAGAAATGAAGGCAAAGCTGTTGCCTTCATTAGAGACCATTACTTTTTTTGTAGAGGGATTTGTGCTGACATTTAGTCATATGTTTTGTAGGTTCTTTTCTGGTTGTTGTCACAGAGACATAAGTCTTATTGGGCCTTGTAACATTGCCTCAATTAGATGTATGAGTTTATTCTCAGTTCTCACCATTCTTTTTTTTTTTTTTTTGCCAGTCATGGACCTGAACTCTGGGCCTCGGCGCTGTCCTCAGCTCTTCAGATCAAGGCTAGCACTCTACCGCTTGAGCCACAGTGCCACTTCCAGCTTTTTTCTGTTTATTTGGTGCTGAGGAATCAAACCCAGGGCCTCGTGCATGCAAGGCAAGCACTCTACCACTGAGCCACCTTCCCAGCCCAGTTTTCACCATTCTTAAGAATGAATATGGCACTGAATATTCCCTGCTCTCCAAAATAGCCTACCCATGATTAAAACTACCTTTTGACATTACTCTAAATGACTCTAAGTAAAAGTGATCTCTCTCCTTTATATTTATAATATCTTGAATTCCATTTTCTTCAGCATCAAAATGGTATTCAATGTTTTACTTGTTTCTCCCATTGTAATAATGACTTGAGTTCTGCCTGCCACATCCCTTCAGTTATATCACAGCTGGAAAACTTTCATCAAATTACACAGGTTAGCTCACTGTTGGGTAAATTATCAGCACTATCAATCACAAAGTGATGGCATTTCCTAAAGGCAGAAGTCAACCAGCAAGAACTCTCATCCAGAGATGAGCTCTTTCCAGAAACTATAGCTCCTCTAGTTTGTGGTCTAAGTATCTTCAATGAGGAGTGAAAACATCTTTATCAAAGAAGTTAATATTCACTGCCATTAGCTGATGTGAAGACACTGAAACTGATCTTAGTGCTGTTGAGGTATAATCAAATGTATTTACAATAATTCTATGCAGTTGAAACATTTATAATCTCATTCTGTTTTGAATCATTCAAAGAACATTTACTACTTCTGCATGACAGATTTGCCTAGGAATACATACAAGAGAAAAGTTCAGATAAGGTTAACTGCTACTATTTCCAGGGCTTTTTCCACTCCCTCCTTTCTTTTCCATGTTCTAACTTAATATCCAGAGAAGCTTTGTCAGAGTTGTTTAGTGTAGTGCTTCTGTTCTTATTCACTTTATGCTCGAAAGGTGCAAACTATTCTTATCTTCAAAGCAACATCATATTAAACAAGTTGACTTCTAAAAGTTCCTATTACTTAGCTGACAATTCTATTGGAGAAGATGTATTACCTTTATCACAGGCTGATATAATTTACTTAATAATTTATATCTAAAATCTGGACCATAACTCAGATTAGTTTCTTATGTAAGACAAATAGAGCTGCTATTTATTTACGTTAACTCACATAAGGCCTTATCTCCCAAGACAGAGCCTCCTGTAAATATAATTAATATGCTTCAAATTTTCTGTTGAATAGATACTTGCCAGATATTTCTCTTTTATTTGACCTTATATTTCAATCACATATAGCTCTGCTTTTATACATGTTAACTTAAAACAATATTATAAATGAGTCAAGCTTTTGGACATATTGTTTTGCTTTAGACATAAAAAGGATGTATTTATCGAGTCTAAATTGTGGAAGAAAAATGCTATCTTGTATTCCTAAAAAATTATTTAAAACACCCCTCTGTACGGTATTTTCACAATAAAAAATTATTTAAAACAATTTTATAGGAGATAACCAGCCCTTCAAAATCATCACACTATTTTATTTTACTTTATTTTTCCTCCAGAATACCTTAATGCTGCTTATAGTTTTATATATGTCACTAAGTTCCTAATCTTCATTACTTTTTAAACCTATTTGTTAGTATTTTTTTCTCCTTGAAAAATGTTTTTCCATTAATAGGTAGCATAATTTGCTAATTATATTTAAACTTTTTCATATGTTTTAACAATTCAAGTTCAACAAATATTTCCCATTTACTAAAGTAAATGCTGAAGCATCCTATAAATACCTCAAACTGATCTTTGACTAGCATGGGATTTTAGTGCCTATCTAATTTCTTTGATTCATGATTTAGTGATGGGAGTCCTTTACTTCATACCTAAAATGAGAGTATCTCAAAGAAAAACATCTGTCATATCTTTACTTTTGTTTCTCCCTTGATAAGGCTGGAATATGAGTGGATATAGTGGGTTGAAGAATGGTATCTCAAGATATCAGCTCCCAATTAAAAATATTTACAGATAATGCCCAGTTAAAGATCTTGAGATGGAATAATCCAGGTGTCCCTTGGGTCTATGTTGATTAATTACATGCTTCTTTTTAAAGGAGAGGAAAAGGGAGACAGGAAACCCACACAAATGGGAAGAAAGGAAACATGGAGACAAAGATAGAGGTGGTGGTGGTGGTGGTGGTGCATAGTTACAACTTAAGGAGCTGCAGGAGCGAATGGAATTCTGGAGGCATGAGGAAGGGAGGCAAAGGGAAGGGAGCTAAGGAACAAATTCTCCCCAAATTCTCAAAATTGTAGCCCTGTTGACAGCTTGCTTTTAACCTAGTGATGTTGATTTTGAACTTCTAGCCTGTAGAACTGTAAAGTAATATATTGCTATTATTTGACAACTCTAATTCCCCTTTACAAGTTGGGTAGATATGAGGCATCATGAGGGTCATTATTCTGGAAGCGATCACCGGGAAGTTCTGGCAAAATTGTATCTTTGTCTTCTCCAACCTGCTCTCCCACCACTAAAGCAGGATTCATTCATCAACCCAGTCAACATTTCGTTAGGTCTGCTATGTGCCTAGAACTGCTGGGATATAATGACGAGTAAAACATGATCTCTACCTTTATGCGTTACTGTTTGCACAGCGAGACCCTGTCTAGTAGGCAGAAAGGGACCATATCAACGTGGGTATAGACAAAGTTTATTGAAACATCACATGCTTACACACAGCACACAGGCAGAAGTAAATCTTCAGTCAGGGGGCAGAGAGTTAAACGGTTTTACAAGAGCCACAGATGAGGAGAGTTAGGCTAAACCTTGTCAACAAATGTGGAGCAGTTCCAGTAATCAAAGGTTGTAAAAGTAGGTCAACACAGGTGAGTCCACAAAGGGATCTTGAGGCATTGTTCTACAAATGAACTAAGAAGAGGACGAATGGCACTTCTTGAAAACCATCACTTGAGTCTGGTGGGTGTCCCCCTCCTTCCCCAGAGGGAATGCATGCCGGCATGCACCCTCACAGCACACAGGAGCTCAGATGGGGTCACGCGAGTTGATCCCTCCGACATTCATGAATTTACATATGAGAGAGGAGAACAAATACACATATGCACACAGACACTTTCACATAATGAAATAAATGTCAGGGTATATGAGTACCTGCTATATATATAAACTACAGTGGGATAAATAGAGTGAGATGATATTGGAAGGGCCCATGACCCTGAGAGTAAAGAAGGCTATGTACACACTGTGGTCAGGGAAGGCTTATGTTTGAACAGAGACCAGAGAAAGTGGTGGGTTAAGTGGCAGCTATTTGGCCTATGGTGGGAGAGCATCCAAAGTATGGAGGCCAGAATGTGCGACTTGCTGTGGAGGGCTCAGGCGGACAGTGTTGGAACCTATGGAAAACAGAGGATCTCAAGTCATTCTCCATGTTTCTGTGCTAGGAAACCTAGCCCCTCAGAGTTAAAAGCCAACTCAAAATGCTTTTAATAGGAATAAAACATATGTGCATATGGCCGAAGCATTTCTTGTGTTGTCCCTCTTGGGAACCTAAAACAGGTATCTATAGAATAGATCTTGATGCTGCAAGTCTCTAGAAAAAAGGGAGTTCTCAACATTTGGTCATGCGGCAGAACAAAATTAATTTATGTTTTCTATTTACCATCCTGCTTCCTCTTTAAAGATGAACTTCAGTTATCAGATAGGACTATGTCATGTGTTGAAGATGTGCAAATGAAGCTGGGTACTTGTAGCTCACACCTGTAATCCTAGCTACTCAGGATGCTGAGATCTGATTATCACAGTTTAAAGCCAGCCTGGGCAGAAAAATCCCCACAAGACTCTTATCTCCTATTAACCACTGGAAAACCAGAGATGGTGCTGTGGCTCAAAGTGGTAGAACACTAGCCTTGACAAGCAAAAGAGCTCAGGGACAGCACCCAGGCCCTGAGTTCAAGCCCCACATGACAAAAAGAAAAAAAAAAGTAAATGATGCTTCTTTCTTCCCAATAGTCTTTCTCTCTATATTATTAATCTTTTGTTCCTATTGTCTACCATTAGGGAAAAGGTAATTTATTTATTTATTTGTTTGTTTATTTTTTTGAGTGGTGCCAAGAATTGAACTCAGAATCTTTGCACATGCTAGGCAAGCATTCTACCACTAAGCTACACCAACAGTAATAAAATCTTTGTGGTGAAAGGTACTCATTGCTTTACTTATGTGACTGTAATCCCCCTGTTCATCATCATCAAATAAATTTGTCTATGTGTCCAAACAGCTCCATGACTTGGGCTCTGCATATCAGAATAGCTGAGACCAAGACAACTCCTATTGTTTTTCCACTCTCTGAGTAAATGCAACTTCCTCTCTGCATTATATTACTTTTCACTCATTTATGCAGTTTTATCTTCTAGAGCAATGAACTATTTCTTCGAACGATGGAAACTAAATGAATACTTCCTGATTCTGAGAAGTTGTGTAAGATGTTACTCCTTGTTCAGGCACTTGGAATTAATACTCCAGATTTAAATAACACACATACACACACACACACTCACACACACACACACACACACACACACACACAAGTCTTCTAAGATTTCTGGCATGTGCCATCATTTTTACATGATTGTAAGACTCAACTTCCCTATGTGTATTAGCATTGCTCCTATGTAATAATGTCCCATGTAGGTATGGCATTAAGCTTTTACACCAAGGATTGTTTATCTTGAGCTACCAGTGTAATAATTAGTATAACAACATGTAATAACAACATGTATGTGGCTATTTGCATAGTTAAACTTGAACAGGATTAGTTTCTTGGTCACACTAGCCAAGATCAAGTGTTCAATGACCATGTGTGGCTAGCAGATCCTGTATTATACTGCAATTGACTTAGAACACATTTACAAAGGTCTGCTAGATACCATCTCTAAAAATAATCAACAAAAAGCAGGACTGGAGGTGTGGAGCAAATGGTAGAATACCAGTCAAGCAAGGAAGCATGAGGATCTCAGGTCAAATCTTGATACTGCCTCTCAAAATACACTAATGAACTCATGTATACGATAGTTTTATTGTCATATAAACTATGAGTTCAAGCTCTACCATGATTTAAATCAAGTTTTGTTATAAATTTACTTCCTGCCTCTGCTAAGTAAAGAGGCTTCAGACGGTGGAATACTGACAGCTGGGCTTACCAATGTGATAGAGATTCAATGTAATCAGTGTTTCTAAACTGTCTATACTGGAGACTGGATTGTGTTTAGTATATTGGAGACTGGACTGTGTTTGGTATGCTGGAGACTGGATTGTGTTCTTACAACAGGGGGCTCCCAGTGAGAAAGCTCAGCAAGGTTTGGCAAATGGGGAAAATGAGTCTCTCTCTTATTGTGAGATTGGTAATGAGGTAGATGTGTTACAATTCCTGGTTATATTGTTTTTCTGTGTGTTTATAAACAATTGAGCCTTGATGAGCCTAGAACACAAATGTTAACATGTTAGTTGGATTCATCAACTATATTTTTATAACTCATATTTTTTTTAACATGGAGTCTATGTTACACTGGCTGAACATGGCACCTGGGCTTAACTGATTTTTTCCTACCTCAGCTTCCTTAGAACTGCGACTACAGATTTCTACAACCACCTCTGGCTCTCACAATCATTGGAAAATAAGTTTGCTGAATGAAAAAAAAGTTATGAATGAAAAAGTTATGAGAACTAATGATAATAAAATATCCCAAATATAGTCTTTTCTTCATCTTTTTTGTCCGTCGTGGGGCTTGAACTCTGTGCACTGTCTATCAGCTCTTCAGCTCAAGGGGAGCCTCTACCACTTGAGCCACAGTGCTACTTACGGTTCCCTGGTGGTTTATTGGTGATAAATGTTTCATGGACCTTCCTGCCAGGGCTAGCTTTGAACTGTGATCCTCAGATCTCAGCCTCCTGAATAGCTAGGATTATAGGCATGAGCCACCAGCACTGGGCGAGACTCTTATCTCCAATAAACCACCAGGAAACTGGAAGTGGCACAGTGGCTCAAGTGGTGGAGTGCTGGCCTTGAACTGAAAAGCTGAGGGACAGCGCCCAGGCCAAGAGTTCAAGCACTGTGACTGGCAGAAAAAAAACCCCTCTTAATCATTAGCTGAATTATTAGCTTTACTGGGATGGGTATGTCCGCTGAGTTGAGTCACTCATGTCTTCCTAGTCAAATTAACTGACAATTGGGAAAGATGATTATTAACAACAAAAGTGCTTAGAAAATCAATTAGATTGAAGTATTTTAAAAGAGAGTAGACATCACGACGTGTAATTTTTCTATTTCTAAGGTTTGTTAAACACATCAATGATTTGAGAAACGCTTGCTGAAATTGACATTTAGAACAAACTAGAGCACCCATCTTCAGGCTCCTAGAATTAATTGTAATCAGATAAAATGACTAAATCAGAGAATGGCCATGCTCCCTCCCAGTTCCCCCCCTCCCTATTCCTTTTCATAGGAGATCCTCTATTTTTCAGCAGGGCACATGACCATTAGCACTAGCTTCTGTTCATAACTTGAAGCTAGTTATGGCCATCTAAATTTAACCAATAGGATCTGTGCAGGAATGATGTATGTCAGTGCCTTTGTCTTCTTCCGTCTAAGTCCTTGTGAGTGAAGACCTTTATGAACTGGCCAAAGCAGTCAGTGCCCCTGCCATTCAGTTGTGCATGTAAAAGACAAATCAACTTCTATCTTGTTGCTATTATTTTGAGTTTTGTTTTAGCTATTAATATAATAGAAATAATATGTAAATTTATGTAATCAAACCAATGTTACGATTAACGTGGTACTAAAATAGTATGGGGGCATAATAGAAAAAAAAAGCAGTTTAAAAAAAATCTATCTTTTTAAAAAAATCTATCTTTTTGTTACTTGTGGAGTTCATTAGCTAATTGATAAAGAAAATCATTTCATCTAGCAGTTTTCCTGTGTGAATGCTTATTTATTCATCTATTAAGATGAATCGACTATTTATGGTATCACAGTTATTATTTTATAATGATTTTACAGCTTAGAAGGTCACATATACATTGACTATGTTAGTTAGCCTTTGCACAAATTCTATGAAAAATGACAATCTACTGTACTTTATCAATTAGTAAACTGAGACCCAGAGACATTGAGTATACATAGAGCCAAGAAGTAACAGGGTCAAGGCTCAAGCTCAGAGAAACAACCTATTAATGAATCCAACTGTAATTGCACGTGTATTTTCTATAGGTGAATTTCTGATTGTGAATTAAGGTTGTTATTGCTGGGTAGGAAGAGAGGAAGCATTCTAATGTAGAGGTCCTAGGCCAATTTTTGGGGGGATGTTATATTCTGTCTTCCTGATGTCATTTCCACAATTCACACTTGTATATCCAAGGCCTTAAGAAATCCTACTGTAAGGAAGCCCATTTAATTTGTACTTCCTTTATTAAACCATTCATACAGAGACATCTTTTAGCATATGTATGAAAACAGAACACCCTTTCAGCACTCTTATATCAGTTCATTTTCTGTTAGGAATAGATAGCAGTGGTCTACATCTTATTGACATTTTATATACAACAACACACTGAGCTTCTAAAAGCATAAAGTCAGCTATGCACAAAGATGCAGAGGAATTTGAGGTATGTGGGAAGCATATGCCTCACTAGTTTCTTGGACTTTTATGGACCCCACTTCTTGAGGAGTTCTTTTCATGACTATGGCAATACCAGTTATTCCTCAGGGAAGCTGTGCCTGCTCTATACCCTGTTCACACTGACCTTGAAGAGTTTTCTGACTTGGGATAACAGAAATGTGTTGCTTTATGCAGGTTGATGGGCAAGTCTCAGTGATGTGTGCCCTGCACTAGGCTAAGGGAAGGGACACTGCCAGTGATCATGGGAGATGACAAAATCTTGCCAACCTTTTCCTAGTTTCATATTGCTGATATAAAACCACAATACTGCTGTACAGGAAATACATTTGTTGTGAGCCAAATAGGAGCCAGGAACATGGAATCAATTTACTCTGGATGATGTGTTCTGTTATGGAAGAGAGGACATAAACTTTTATAGTCAAAGGATAAAGCCTTAAGTCCATATATGTGACAAGTATGCTACTGTGAGCATTTTTAGGTTGAGGGTTAGTAAAAGCTAGTATCCTGCTAAGTTGAGTGTATTCTGAGAAGCTTATCTACTGGTTACAGAAAGTTTGGTCATGAGGGCTTGGCATGGAGATACATAGCGCTTTGGAGACTGAGACAAGAGGATCATGAGTTAGATGTCAGCCCGGGATTCATAGTGAGACCCTCCCTTAAAAACAAGTGTATAAATGACTACTGCAAAAGAGAAAGTTAGTACCTATATAGAAGTTAAAAATGAATGGTTAGCCAGGAATCAGGGTCATGCCTATAACCCTAGCTATTCAAGAGACTGAGATCTGAGAATTGCAGTTCAAAGCCAGCCCAGGTAGGAAAATCTATGAGACTTTTACGTCCAATTTATCACCCTCAAATTCCTGAAGTGGATCTGTGGTAGAGTTCTAGCCGTGTGGAAAAAAAAAAGCAGCTCAGGGTCATCACCCAGGCCCTGAGTTCAAGCCCTAAGACCAATATGAGAAAAAAAGAAAATAAGTGAATGGCTGTTTTCTAAAGAGCTTAGAAAAGCCCAATATATTATCTCTTGATGTTCAGTGGTCTGTCTCTCCATAGCCAGAATGTTCTGCTCAGTAAAGGTGAAACAGTCATCAGTCTCTTTCACACAGATTCTGCTGCCTCTGAGAACATCAGCTTCACAATATTCAGGAACAAAAGAAAAGGAGACAGCTAGTTCCTTTCAAAATCCTATAAATCCAAGGCTCAGTTCTTAGCTACTTTGATGTTACTTGAAGATTAGATTCTTTGTCATCAAAGAGCATGGAGTGTCTGCATTTTGATGTTAGAGAGGTTGCATTGAACCTGGATGATTAACAAAACTGGAGATAAACCCATATGATTTTGTGATTATTTATTACTATCCTTTGCTATAATGAGAAAGTACATAGGAGCCAAAGATATTAGGGCTGGAGATAGGACTGTCAAATGTTTTTTTCTCCCACATGTCCATGTTCATTTAGGACTAATTATGTCATGCAGTGATTACAAGTGTCCCTCAATAACCCAATGGCTTAAAACCATAGAGGTCTAATGAAGATCATCAGAAGTGGACTTCTCTTTAGAGTCATTCATGTACTTGGAGATTTGGGGGCTTCTATCCCCTCAACAGAAGGAAAAAATGAAGTGGAATATTGGACACAAGCAATTAAATACACCGTTCACATGTAACGACTTTCATCATTTCTTCTCAGGCTCACTGGCCAAAGCAGGTAATGGCCCAGGTGACAGAGAAGAAGTGACCTCTTTATGACAAGATAGCAAGGCCTACCACACATACTGCAGCACCTCCTTATAAGTGAATTGTTTTTTTTTTTGTTGT
Organism: Dipodomys ordii; assembly: GCF_000151885.1. Taxonomy (NCBI): domain Eukaryota; kingdom Metazoa; phylum Chordata; class Mammalia; order Rodentia; family Heteromyidae; genus Dipodomys; species Dipodomys ordii. The sequence goes on along the minus strand of NW_012267219.1, from coordinate 6,680,046 downwards.
TATTGGTCGTGGGGCTTGAACTCTGGGCTTGGGCTCTGTCCCTGCTCTCTTCAGCTCAAGGCGAGCTCTCTAACGCTTGAGCTACAGTGCCACTTCCGGTTTTCTAGTGGTTTATTGGAAATAAAAGTCGCTCAGACTTTCCTGCCCAGGCTGGCTTTGAACCACACCACGATCCTCAGATTTCAGACTCCTGAGTGGGTAGGATTACAGGTGTGAGCCACCGGCTCCCAGCTCTTATAAATGAATTCTAATCACCAAAACCATGTGGGTAGAAGAAAGTTATTGGAAGAAAGTAGTCGATTGCACAACCAACTTGAAATGAAGCATTATTTTGGGAGTGTGCTTACCAAATGTAACTATATTATGTGGTCCAAAGTTAAACAAAAACCTGTCAGCACTTTTGCATTTGTACATGTTTTTTATTCTTCCGATTTTCCAAAGAAAAATGTAAAATATCAGTTTTAAGGAGTAATAGAAAAAAAACCACAATGAACTCACAGCACAGAGAAAGAAGCAAGTTTTCTTTTTATACTGTTTGTATTTTCCTCTTGTGAGTTTCATGCTTGTCCTCTGGCTATTTGCGAACAGGAGGTAGAACCACACCACTGACAACATCTCAGCACCCAGGCTCTCTGGATTTTCCTGAGCAAGTTCATTCCACCCCTCAAAAATTGCACTTAATTCCCAAATTTGCAAGAGGAAAGGGGTTTATACCAATGTCTCATCCTCTTTACATGTAGATTTAAGCTACAGGAGATGTAAAACTAGGCTATTACCTTCAGGAATTATTTTGCAAGAATCTTTTTCCACAGTGCTTCTTCTCTACTGCTGGCTAGGTGATTTGAATATTTATCTGAGGACTATCTTATTCTCTTTAATTCCATGGAAAACATATATCTATCTGTTCTAAGCTCCAAGATCTTTGTGGCTGAATCAGAATCAAGCCTGGTGTTTGAATTAGGCCTTAGATCCAGAGTGGATCTAAGCTTACCTGCCAACAAGTGCTGAGTGACTTAAGGTAGGGTGGAGCTGTTGTAGATAGGGACTGTATAAGCATGTGTAGAGTCTAGCCTGTGTGGCTATGGGAAAAGGCAAATTATATACTGCTAAACTTCCTTTTTTTAAAGACAAATCCTTCTGGGTGCTGGTGGTTCATTCCTATAATCTTAGCAATTCTGAAGGCTGAGATTTGAGGATCATGGTTCCAAGACAGCCTAGGAAGACAAATTCTAGAGACTGTTTGTTTTTGTTTTTTGGCAGTTGTAGGGCTTGAACTCAGAGCCTGAGTGCTGTCCCTGAGAGCTTTTTTGATCTAGACTAGTGCTCTACCACTTTGAGCCACAGTTCCACTTCCAGTTTTTGAGTGGTTAATTGGAGATAAGTGTCTTGTGGGGACTTTTCTGCCCCAGCTGGCTTTGAACCACAATCCTCAGATCTCAGGTTCCCGAGTAGATAGAATTACAGGCCTGAGTCACCAATACTTGGTGCCCAAGAGACTCTTATCTCCAGTTAGCCAGCAAAAACCTGGATGTAGAGCTCTGGCTCAAGTGGTACAGTGCTATCTTTGAGCAAAAAAGACAAGCAAGAACATGAGGCTATGAGTTCAAGTCCTAGAATTGGCACAAAAACTTTTAGACATTCTGCTTCTCATATTTTACATAAAATATCCTGACTTTGGATTTAAACTATTTTTTTAATGTCCAGGCTAAACAAACACCTTGGGTCTATCAGTTTATATTCTAATTTTAAGTAATTTGAGAATATTAAAAAATTATTATATCATTCAACCTTAAAAATACTATGAAGAAATTTTTACTATTGTTATTTTATAATTGTGCTTACTGAGGCCTAAAGCAATCAAGTGATTTGCTTCAAGTCATGAAACTGGCATATGAATTTTTGCTCTAATACTCTTCTTATATTTATATATTTTTGGAAGATGTTTTCTCAAAATTGAAATTGGCATAGGAGCAGACATCTCACTATTTCTCTTCTGGTGCCATTTTCTGCTTTCTGCTTTGAGTTTGACCTTTCTCATTTCAATTTATCATCTACTGGAAGGAACACTACTGAACTTTCTGCCTTTCACAGTCACCTCCAACTGGTCGTGATAGTCTTGGTTATAACAGTTAGCAGGTACAGAATCTGCTGTATAACATCATATGATTAAAATTCTAACATTCTCTTTTTTGTTTTTATACTCTAAAAAGACTAGATCTAAGATCCCGAATGAATGAATTAATCTGCCCCTTGTTTCTAAACTAAAATAATGTGAAATTCATCCTTTGCTTTTCCCTATATGTGTGTTTATGTATATATGTATGCATGCATGCGTGTGCGTGCGTGTGTGTGTGTGTGTGTGTGTGTGTGCATGTAATGCTTAACAAAAAAATTCAATGGGTAGAACACAGAAAAGAGGCAAAAAGGCAAATCTTACTTGGAATTATGCTTTCATTATAAGCCCTGTTTTATGATATTTAGAAAGTCTTTCAACGAGTTACTCTGCTCTTGAAGGGAAAAATGTCCTTGAATCTGCAATTCTAATTATTGACACTTTATAATGTTATTGAGTGTAAACAAATTGTTTTGACTCCTGGGAAGACCTTCTGAGTAGTTCTTTGGTTGCTGAAGAGGTTTAGAGAGGCATTGAAATTCTCTGGCACTCAAGAGTGTCTCTGCCACTAGGGTCACATAGTAGGGTTGCCATAGAGTTTTTCTCTCATGCTCTTCTTGGCCTCATAGTACTTTAAGCTCTTCTTGGCTACATGATACTGTGTGTTCCACAGCACACAGAATTGATCTTTACAGTGATTAGAGAAGGCACATATACATAGGAATCAGGGTATAATTATCTCGTATGGACTCACCACTGTATTTGTATGTATTGTCTTACAAACTCTCACCAAGCAAATGAGATAAATATAAAGGTTCCCAGGTTTAGAAAAGTTAACTAACTTTTCCAAGACCACAGAGCCACTTAGCAATGGTACTTACGTCAGAACTCAAGACAGTGTTAAAGCTCTTTCCTTCTTGTGACAGTTAGTGTCAACTTTACTGGGTCATGGGTTATCCAGCCTGGACACTTTAGCCTCAGTCTCCTCTCTGTTTGTCACTGCCTCTGTCTGTCTCTGTCTCTCTGTCTGTCTTCTCTCTCTCTGCTTCTCTTCTAGGAGAATCCTGACAATTACAACCCTTTATAGGTTACTACTCTATTGTTCTCAATCTACTTTTCATGTGTGTCCATAGCTTTGATTTCAAATTTTCTATATTTATTTATTATAATTTTTTTTTTTTGGGTCCGGTCGTGGGGCCTGAACTCTGGGCCTGGGTGCTGTCTCTCAGCTCTTCAGCTCAAGGCTAGCGCTCTACCACTTGAGCCACAGCGCCACTTCCGGATTTTTGTCTTTTTGCTTATGTGGTGCTGAGGAATCAAACCCAGGGCCTCAGGCATGCAAGGCAAGCGCTCTACCACTGAGCCACCTTCCCAGCCCCGATTTTTCTATATTTATAAGATTTATCTGGGTGCCATCATACATGGAAATTAATTGTAATAAAAACAAAAAGTTCTTAAATCAAATGTAAAGACCTTAAAACATAGTTAAATACACAACAATAGTCAAGTGTTACCTATGAAAGTGACTTTTTATTACATTGTTCCATCTAGTAGACTATGTCACTGGGAAACCTTATCTAATTGTATAATACTTAAGTATGCCTTCTAATGACAAACAGAAATATTTATAAAAGAGTATTAGGCTCATCACATAACCTGTCTATGGTTAATTATTTTGTTACCGTTCTAATGACTGTTTCCAAGAATCATTCTGTTTTAGGCAGTCATTTCTCTGTCTTTCACACATGATTTGTTAATACCCAGCACCAAGTATTTGCTAACACCATTCTCTCTTCAAGGATTTCTCTCAACTTGCATCTCAGCCAACATGCATCCTGTCTGTGCCCTAAGGCTTGTCTTTCACAATGCAGGGATTTCTACCCTATGCTCAAATAGTATTGACTCAAACAGTTGATTCACTAAGTAGCACAATCTACCTGCAACTTCTTTGCAGACAGGATCGGGACTTCCTCCTCACTGGTGTCCATTTTACGCCTTTCACAACGCCTGTCTCCTGGAGGAATGGATGTCTACCAATGTTTATGTTAACTCTGTCCAGGCTTTTGATGTGCATACTCAGATAATTGTTTCAGACCCGTGTTTTCTCTTCATCCTCTCAAGTTGTGTTATTTATATCAGGAACAAAACAGCTGGTTGGTTGACCACAATTTAGTAATCTATCATTTTGAGCTCATTTATTATAAATAGAGGTCTTTTTTGAAGTTCATTGAGTACATACTTGTATACTGATGCTATTAATTTATTGAAGTCAAGCATTTCTCTTCTAAATCATGTTACCTTGCTCAATCCATGAATCATATTATCTTGTTATTTTGTTAACAAGTGGAGTAAAAGATAGATGGATCATCTTCAAAACTCAGAACTTTTTTTTTGGTTGGTCCTGGGTCCTGGGCACTGACCCACAGCTCTTCAGCTCAAGCTGAACACTCTACCACTTGAGCTACAGCACCACTTCCGGTTTTCTGGTGGTTAATTGGAGATAAGAGTCTCAAGGACCTTCTTGCCTGGGCTGGCTTTGAACAGCGATTCTCAGATCTCAGCCTCCTGAGTAGCTAGGATTACAGGCATGAGCTACTGGCGCCTGGCTTAAAACTCAAAACTTTTATGGTGAATATGTGGATTTATATAGCAAATATAATGTATCTCAGTGAAATTGAATTGGCTTTTAAAAAATATAAAATACAAAGATTTTCTTCCAGCATGTATGCATTATTCAGGGCTTTCATACAGCACTCTTAAGACCAAGCTTTATTCGAGAAAAACATTTTCTCATATATCCCTCCCTGGTTTTATAAATCTTTGAAACCAGCAAGATGTTGATATCTAAATTCTTCTTGGCTTCATTTAAAAGATGTTAAGGCAAAAGTATTATTTTCCCCTAATAAACACCCACTGCTACTTTATGAAGGTATGTGGACCACCGTGATTTTTTTAATCCACAGAAACCAAATCATGTACTAACCCAGCCTCTTCATTTTATTGCCATTTACAATGGTATTATCTACACAGTATTAAAGGGAAAAGGGAAACATGTAGCCAGACATGCAATCTAGAGGAATTTAGGACTGGATTATCAAGTTTGTTATATGGCGAAACAGATTAAACTTGTTTTGTTTTGTTTTTTTTTTAAATTTAAGTAGCTCTACAAAGGAGTTTCCATTTAACAGAGCAGTTTCTTTTTTTTTTAATTTTATTTGTGAAGATACTGTACAGAGGGGTTACAATTACATGGGCAGGATAATGCGTACATTTCTTACCAAGCATTGCAGCCTCCTCCTTTTGTTTACCCTTCACATCCCT
>NW_012267219.1:6669708-6674302 GCF_000151885.1 Dipodomys ordii | reverse complement strand
CAGAATTTTTTTTTTTTAATTATCTGGGAACAAGTTTTGACAATGAAGTAGAACCTTGAGACCAGACTAAGGGATGGTATTTAGGCCACCAAGCTGGTGTGTGGGTGTGCTTGTATATGCTCAAAATTGGGCTGCTATTTCTGTCTCCAAGAACACCATCCTTTATTTTGCCACAGTTTTTTTATTTTGATGAAAGTACAAAGTTAAATAAGTATAATTTTTAGTAGAAATTATTTGTACAAAGAAACTGAGGATGGTTTAACCTAATTGCTATTCATTCTAGCAGGATGATCTCTTCAGATAAGAGCTGGGAACACACATTGATTTAGGCCCCTGGACATGTAAGCAGCATCATAAACATTATCTTCATTCTTCCAACTACCATGGAAGGCAGTTATTATGGCTCTCCATTTAATGAGAGGGAAATTACACAAGGTCACAGCTTTATTAGAGGCACAGACACCCAAATCTTTCCGACTCCTCATCTTGTGTATTTTCTGCCTTCTATTCAGAAGGATAGATTTAGTACAGGGAAGAGCTCAGATTTTGAAGTCGACCATTTAGGTAAGATAATTTGATTCTGAATATTGTTTTACATGGTTAGTATATTCTCTTGGCTTTATAGTCTGCCATTCATTCTAACCTTCATTCCTGGTGTAGAAAGTCAAGTACTGTTTTTATGGCTCATTGTTTACGCCCCTCCCCCCACCACTCCCAGCTATAGTTGAGAACTAGCATTTAGCAAACTTCTGCCTTGCCTCAAGTTCTGCACCCTTCACAGGCTTAATGTTCACGATACATCTCACCAAAGTGCAAAAAATACATATGCTCCTAAAAATAACAGTATGCCAAAATATATGCATGGTCCACTCTTATTAAAGGGCATTATGATACACAGTGTGTTCGTGGAATAATTTATAGTAGAAGCAACCAGGTGATAGAAATGTTTAAAGAGAAGAGGTTGCCTCCACCGACACCCAAACCTCTGAAAGCATACTTCCTAAAGTTCCTTTCAGACAGTTTAGAGAGGTAGACCTGATTGTATCTCAAGATACAATGACCCAAAAGACAGAGTTAGGCAGATCATCAGGATATGGTATGAATGAGAAGGTGCTAAATAGGGAGACAGGTAACTGGACACAGAAGCTGAGTGTAAGAGTGCTCAAGATGAAAGTGAAGAGGAGGAACAGGAAATGGATTTTTCGTCCTTCCAGAGATACCAGTAGACGTTCTAAATCACCTGAGACACAAGCCATACAGCAAAGTGCCTCTTGACAGAGTGCCAGAGACTCACAGAACTCGTCTTTGCAATGTGAAGAAGCTGTTAATTAGAATGGCAGCCCCTCTGTAATCTGCTTTGGAAACCCTAAACCCATCCTTTGAAATACAAGTAATTACAACACAACAGGAATGAGACTTTCATGGATGCTGAGGTGAAAACATTTTCAGAGCTGGTTTAGCTCTCAGTGACATATGTTTTTTAATGAGTGAGCCACATCAAGTTTTCATGACAGAGTGGCGGTTTTATATTCAGAAACGATCAGCTCACTGCTGAGACTTTTTCTTGCTAATTCTGTAGCTGTCACGCTCATCCAAGCGATCTTGAAGCAGTCCTGGAAGGAGACTCCTGGATTCTACATTTGCCTCCTTTTTTTTTTCTCTTGGAAACACACAGAAGCTGAAATGATCTAGAAAAGTAACCATCACATGGTGCCAATCCTCTCTGAAGAACCTTACAATGGCTTCCCAATATGATTGGAGTGTACCTCCAACTTCTCATAGTCCAGGAAGCTCTTTGTGTGTGGCTCCACCCACTTCCCCACCTTGATCTCTTATTCTGTCTCCCTACAGCATTAATTGTCTATCCATAAGGGTGCCTCTTTATTATCTGATCATGATATAACTGTTCCTTTCTTAGAGCTTTGGAACTAGCTATCTTCGCTGCTTGCTGTGATCTCTTCCAAGATCTCAGCCTCACTCTTCAACGCTCCTGTTTCGATGGAAAGTTTAGCTCTTTAGACAATGCTTAACGATGAACCACATCTGTAAATACACAACGGCATCAGGTCCTCTCCTTGACTCACACTCCCTCTCCCACCCCATTGTGTCATCATTACTAATGTAAAGACCACCACGTGACATCCCATTCCATTTACTTGTATGTGTATATTAGTTGTTTATCATTTCCCCCTATCCCACACACTTGGAACATGGGCTTTATGAGAGCAGCATCGGTGTCTTTTTTCCTCAGTCACTTCCTGGACCAAGCTAAGGGAAAACACATCAGCGGAGTGGCAGATACTAGCAGCTTAGTAAATATTCAAGTGACCCATAGAGCATATTTATAGAAGAAGGGATGCAGTTTTACTGCTCAGATTTTCTGAGGGAGCAGATGGTTTTTGTGGAAGATATGCTCTACCTTCACAAGTCATTGCTGTACAAAGTAAGATCCTAAGACATTTTAGGCAATAATAATAGTGGCTTAGTTGCCATATATGAGGCAAGAGAAAGATTCACTTTATTCCTGCAAAAAAAGGAGGAGGTAAAGTGAGTGAAGAAAGACTAAACTTCCAAGGCGGATGCACCACCTTCATGCTCACCTTTTGGTGACCCTCGCCCCTACCATGTATCATTTTGTATTTGCACAATACATGCTAGGAATGCTTTTAAAGCAGAGGACAGCGAAGAGAGTTTTTGGCATCAGAATCATCACAGTCTGCCAGGACTAAAAGAAACCATGAGATAATCCATCTTTGGAAAGCAAATAGAATCTAAAAGAAAGTTCAGACTTTGCCAAGTGACAGAATTGGCAGAAACTAGAATAAACTGGGTATTGAGTGCCCAAAAGCAAAGGGCCTAAAAGAATACCTACATTTTATTTGCACTTCCTCTATGTGGATTCTCACATTGACAAGGGCTGCTGACAGACTCGGACCGTTGTCAGTCAACCAGTTCTTGCCATGGCCTGAGATTGCAGATATAATCTTCATGTAACTACTGCCCAGCAGGAGGCACTGTTCTCCCACACTCAGGAGGCTGTGTCCTTCAAAGTGGTTCAAGCATGGGTTGGAGCCCTTAAAAAAATCATGCTTAAAAACAAATATCTTCGAGTAGCTCCAGAGTTTACAACTGAAAACTTGGAAATATATGTAATAACATTTGAATATTAGAAAAGTAGCTGTAAAAATAATAAGCTCACCCTTTTTAAAAGAAGGCTATGTTTTAGAGGAGCTCTTCTTGGTTCTGAAGGACAAAATATGTACATAAAAACACACACACTTTAGGTGTTTCTATCATACTAATTTAATATATCGTTGTCCTTGCAATTCTTGTTCTCTTTCTTTCCTAAAACAAGTTTCCTTTTTATTAGTATTGTGATCTGGTTTTGGCGACTGGCTTAGCTCATGTTCAGTATCAGTCCTTGATTTTTGGTTGATTTTTTGATGATGTTTCTGCCTTTTTTGGTCCCACCTTCAAACAAACAAGCACATCAATATACTTGTATATATTTAGGTTGCTAATATCTATAAATACATATTTGATGTTTTTTTCTGAGCAATGTTAACTGTAGATTTTTTTGAAACTGTTAGCAATACTATTTTACTAGAATTTAAAATATTTCTACAGTTCTGAGAATGGAGATTCATGAGAAGGATAAAGAGGTCTGTAAATTGATCTGGAGTTCCCAGTGCGGGCATTGTGCTCTTCCTCTCCTTTGCCCTTGGCCTTGCTTCAATCATCAAAGAAACTCCATTTGTCTGTTAAACTATAAGCAATTATCCATTCTTGGACTTGGTCAAGTCAAATGCATGTAAGCATTGATTTTCTAGGTGGGAGTGTGGGGGTGGGTACAAACATTCATATATTTGTTTAGAGCTTTGTGTAAATCTAATGAGTACTGGGAAAATGTTTCTTCCTCTAAAGCTATGGGAGGCATATAAGGAGCTAGCATAATGAAGGTCTATTTACATACACTGTAATATAGGCTCAAGTTTTATAGGCAATTACTGCTTTTAGGATTACTTTTCATCTTTTTGTTGCTTTGCTCTCTTTTCACATTTTATTTCAATGCAATGGACAAATGTAGGAATGAATTTAAAAAAAATCTGACAATGGGGGAGGGCTAAAATTAAGTTTAAAAACAGCCAAAGAGCCTCTCTCACAGTCAAGTTCCAAGCTTCAATTACCTTTTACTAATATATGTTCAATCATGACTTCTATTTGCATTTCTGCATTTTTCAGGGGGCAACATAAATTGGGAAACATAATACTTGGTAGAGATGTCTTTGGTCATCTAAGCAGCTATCGTAAGTCAGTATTTCACTCCTTAAACATACAGGGACTGGGGGAATTGTCTAGTCTTGCCTCTTCCCTATGAGCATAGCACCCCTTTCCTCTAGTATCAAAAGAGGGGTGCTGATACTATTCTTATTCTCCTTGATATTCCACTCTGCCTAGTTCCTATAGCTAGTACCTGGCCTTGACTTTGGGAAAAGAGACGGGAACTATGATTATCTTAATCTTTGCTTCTCCATCACACTTGGAAACATTCCAGGCATTTATCCTATTTGGAATTAACTTGTTTCTTTTCTTT
>NW_012267219.1:6662543-6669630 GCF_000151885.1 Dipodomys ordii | reverse complement strand
CTCTACCACTTGAGCCACAGCGCCACTTCCGGCTTTTTTCTTTTTGCTTATGTGGTGCTGAGGAATCGAACCCAGTGCCTCAGGCATGCAAGGCAAGCGCTCTACCACTGAGCCACCTTCCCAGCCCCTGACTTGTTTATTTTCATGTTGACTTATTTACTGGCTTCATCTTATTACTAGAAGCTAAAACCCATGAGATCAAGACTTCCTTCATTCACTTTAATATATCTAGTCTCTAGAAGAGGGACTATTCTAGTTTAAAAAAATGATTTCATGGATGGAATGGCTTGAAAAATAAGAAAATCAACTGTCCAGATGGATTTCCACATTATGACCAGGTTCCGTTGGCACTAGTTTTATTTCAGAGGGATACACAGTGTCAATTCCAGGGGTGAAGGCAGTCCAAACTCTTTTGGAAAAGGGAACATCCAACTAACAGACCTATCCCCAGAGACTGAGAGTGGACTAAAGTGTTCCATGTGTTTCAATGAGGGAGGGGAGGAAAGGCATCTTGGGAACAACAACTTTGGTTAAGCTTAAAGATGAGAGGACTCGGGTCCTTGCTTAGTTATTACTCACAACAAGATTCTGAATGATGAGAAACTTCATTTTTTGGCTGAATATTCTACTATTATGAAGAACATCTATTCAATGGAGTACAACGACATTGTCTTTGCCATGTTAAAAAAATCAGTGAGCATGTATCCTTTTAAATAATGAAATAACACATACAAGAAGTTGAACTTTGGTTTAATGACTATTCCTAGAAATCCCTGAGGCAATCTTGATTTCCACATCTCAAGAAACTTATGATATTACTGGAGAGGGTCAAGGAAGTAACAACTATCACTTTTTCTTGGATTCTTGACAGTGTGACTGAAGGGATTGTTAAAGGAAGATCTAACTTTAAATATTAGGATGTTTAGATTAGAAAGTATCACAGACTAAGGAAGACTAAGAAAGAAACAGAATCGAGGCAAAATAATGACAAAAGGAAAAGGAAATGAAAAATGTCCTGAGTACTAATGCTGGGCTGGGTACTTTAGATAATCATATTTTAAGCTTTATAAAACAAAGGTGCTATTACTGTCGTTTCACAGAGCAGGACATTGACAGAAATGTTAGGCAATTTCCTGCAGTCAAAATCCAGGTCTCACTTCAGAACTGCTGTTCATTCCCTTTGAGAGGACTGACTCATCACATCTTATTATGCTGCATCTAGTCCGTTGCAGAGCACCTGAAAATGAATGGAAAATAAGTTTAGGAGAAGCAAAACATTTATATTATTGCTCCTCCTACTTCTTACAGCTAGCAGAGAAATGAGAGTTGTTGTGACAAGGAGTCAAGGATGGTTTTTGTGCATTGGTCCCTTCTCTAATGAAGGCTGAGTTCCAGAACAAAACTGAAGAAAATGTTAAATTTGATCTTTTGAAAGAAGACCCAAATAAGCACACTTTCAATCATTTATACCCCATCTGCTCCAAATAGTCTAGAAAATACTCATCTTTTGCTGGCAAAGAAAACAAATCACAAACTACTACCATCTTTCTGAACTCTTTTCAGACAGAGATTCCCACTCCTGATGCTTTGTTATTATCTCCCCCACGTACAGAGCTCCCTTAAATACCCCTTTAAGGCAACAGGCTGCTTTGCCTTTCTCTGCTGGGTAATGATAGTTCTCTAGAATCCAGACGGCTCCTATGGAGTACTTGCCCAGCATTGTGTAACTCCTCTCTTGGTGCTACTCAATAAGGCCATGTGTGAGACTGCCACCTAGTGGTCACATTTTTTCTTTTGCTCAGTTTAGTTACCAAAATATGTAGGCTGAATACATCCGCATGTCTGAAAATGGTTTAAAATAAAACTGTACATCAACTCATAGATATCTGAGCTATACCCAACAATTAAGGAAAACTACATGGTTTGGAGAAGGACATTTGGGAATTGATGTCAAGGAGATTAATGATTACCGTATTAACTTACAACTTGCTTGTTGTTAAGGACAACTTTTGAATTTTAGAAAAGAAGTTTTAGCTGGGTGTCAGTGGCTCATGCCTGTCATCCTAGGTACTTAGGAGGCTGAGATCTGAGGATAGCAGTTTGAAGCCAGCCAGAGCAGAAAAGTCTATGAGACTCTTATCTCCAATTAATCACAGAAAAAGCTTGAAGTACTGCTGTTGCTCCAGGTAGAGCACTAGCCTTGAACAAAAGGAGCTTAGGGACAGCACCCAGGCCTAGAGTTCAAGGACCAGGACTGGGGAAAAGATTTGTAAGACTCTGATTTAGCTCCAATGTTTATTACACTAATAACAACCTGAAATTATTAGAGATTTCAGTCTATATGTAGATAATCTTTTTTTTTTTTTGCCAGACCTTGGTCTTGAACTCAGGGCCTGGGCACTATCCCTGAGCCTCTTTGTGCTCAAGGCTAGCACTATACCCTTTGAGCTACAGAGCCACTTCCAGTTTTTTTGAGTGGTTTATTGGAGATCAGAGATTGACGAGGACTGTTCTACTGGGGCTGGCTTTGAACCACAATCCTCTTGGCTCAGCCTCCTGAGTATCTAGGATTACAGGTGTGAGCTCCTGGGGCCTGGGACATCTATTATTTTCAAAACAAAAAGTCTCTTGACTATGTACCAGCTATGAACAGGGTTAATGACTATACTACAAGCTTCCTCTGACTCTTCTGAGCTCTACTCTTCAATAACCTGAGCCTACTTCTGGATCAGCGAACAAACCATGTATCACTAATGTCTTCAAAAGCATTACTACTTATGATCTGGCTGTATTTCTAAGAAGAATCCAGGCTGTGGACAACTACTCATAATAATGGAATATTTAGGGTGCAAATCACTTAGGGAATACAATACAGAGCTACATTTGTCTGTTAGGCCAACCAGACAACATGCCACAAATTTGGTACTTGGTGAAGAGCTACCAAACAATAAAGACTTATTTTTTTTATTCACACTTTTGGTGGCTACAAGTTCAAGACAGACGTCAATATATTTTTAAAAATATATGCACTTGGCCTATTGTGTCTTTATATGGTCTTTCTTTTGTGTATATGTATGTCCAGGTTTGCTCTTTTTATATGAGATTAACCATATTGGATTAAGTCCTGTCTTAATGTTCTTATTTTAACTTCTCTCTTTAAAAATCTTATTTTATATACAGTTGGTAAAAAATACACATTAGCACAGCCACAATGGAAATCAACACAGAGGTTCCCCAAACAACTTAAAATAAAACTACTGTATGGGGCTGGGAAGGTGGCTCAATGGTAGAGTGCTTGCCTCGCATGCAGGAGGCCCTGGGTTTGATTCCTCAGCACCACATAAACAAACAAACAAAAAAAATCTGGAAGTGGCGCTGTGGCTCAAGTGGTAGAGCACTTGCCTTGAGTTGAAGAGCTGAGGGACAGCGTCCAGGGCCAGAGTTCAAGCCCCACAACTGACAAAAATAAACAAATAAAAAGAGCCATATGTCACATGTTTTCCCTCATATACAGAATCTGTACCTAAAATAATGACATGAATAGTGATGATGATGATGACGATGATGATGATGAGAGGACCTGAGTGTTAAAGGAGAGCGTTTTGTAGAGGTGAGTGGCATGATTGAGCTATGTTATGTACATTCATGAAAATAGCGTAATGAAACCCACCAATTACTATGTTAAAAAGGAGTGGAGAAGAGGGAGAGCCAAAAAGTATAAGGGAGAGGGTAAATTTACTTAAATTGTGCACTTATATGAAAATATCACAGCAAAACCCCTTTGTACAATTAATTTATGGAAATAAGATAATCTCAAAACAGAGTTACACTCTGAGGTGCTGGTGGTTAGGGCTTCAACACATAGGAAATTTGAGAAATAAGAAGCTCTCAGTTACCATGGATTGGCAGAATTAATATCGTGAAAGTGGTCATGCTTCTAAAACCAGCCACAGATTGAATGCATCGAAGGCCCAATGTCTTTACAGAAATAGAAAAATCAATACAAAAAGTCATACAGAAGCATAGAACACCGCAAATAGCACAGGTAATTGTGAATAATGCTGGAGGTATTTCAATCTCAGATTTAATTATACTATGGAGCCATAGCAACAGAAACAGCTTGGTGCTGGCACAAAAACAGACCCAAAGACCAAAGGAACAGAATAGAAGACCCAGGAATAAAACTCCAAAGGTACAGCCATCTAATTTGTGACAAAGGAGCCCCAAGAAACCAGAGAAAAGTCAACCCCTGCAACAAATGGTGCTGATGAAACTGGTTATCTACTTAACACAGGACTGAAACTTGACCCCACCTTTCACCTTGTATAAAAGTTAACTCCCAATAGATTAAAAAAACCCAACAACCTCAAAGAAAGAGCTAAAATGTTAAATCTACTAATGAAACACATAGGGAGAACTCTGGACGTTATAGGCACAGGTAATTATTTTCTGAATTAGACTTCAGTTGTCCAGAAAGCACAAGGAAGTGTCATGTCCCAGGACAGGTGCCATAGTTACAAACTGAAGATGAACTTGTGGCCATTACATGATTAATAATTTGAAACAGAAAATGAACCCAAGGATCCTGGCTGGCGGGCAATACTCCACAGGCAGCACTGAAAGGACTCTTCATGAACATTGCTTCCATTTGCTACAATTGAAGTAACTGAGGGGAGAGTGTCATGTGTCATTGTCATATGTCTAAGCGAGAAGGACAATGACAAAGTAATCTTGCACAGATGATGTAACAAGCCACATTTTGTGAGGCTCGGCAATAAGCTCTCCAGGTCGCTTTGCTAACCTTTCTGCATTCTGATATTTGGAAATTATTTCAACTTTTGAGACCAGCTAGCATCCTCTCCCCAACTATGAAAGAATAAATACCGGTGAATGTACCATCTAATTAATTCCTGTGCTCCCTTCCCTCAGACCTTCAAGGACCATGTGTCTCTGAAGTTTAACCTGGGGTTAATGTTGTATTTCTTTTCTTATTCTCAGACTATTTTCTCTGACCAATCTCATTTGATTCTTTCTTGAAATTGCCTCAACATAATGAAATAAATAAATAACTTCCCTTTAGGTCTCAGGTATCAGTAGGAGGTATTAAGACCCCATAATGTTGCATTTTTTATGTTTGTTGTTTTGTTGTGGTTGGTTTGTTTTTCGCTATGGTACTATTGACTTAGATTTTATTTGATGCACTATTTTCTTCCCTAGGCAGGTTTCTAAATAAAACCCCGAGGTGGTGCCTGACACGCTGAAGGCAATCAATAAACTAAAGAAAAAATAAATAAAGTTTGTAAGTGAAATCAGTTCTGATGTTTAAAGCTCAGTAGAATGAGTGTGTTCTCCAATTTGTTTTGTATTCCATAATAACCAGAGGAGTTTGAACTTTTCCTATGCACAGAAGGGATATTTGTGGAAACAGAAATACATGCTAATTGTCCTGGAGTTGATCTTCACACATTGCTTGCAAGTATAGAGTTAGCATACAGTGTCCTACACATCATGGAAATTTTATGTTAATAAAGATAAAGGAGTGAGGCTTTTCCCTTTAGAAATATATTATTTAGTGACAATGTGATATTTTTACAAAATTATAAAAGTCACTGTCTGTACTATAGAAGTCTCTGTCTTCCACGCCTTCCCCTATACTCTGCTCTTAGGCCAGCAGCAAACACTTTGAAAGGACTGTGTGTCTGTTCCTTTTTCAGCTTTACCATCTAGGGAAGTGGTCAGAGTCTCCGTATCTGAATGCTGTGGTCACTGGGAAATCATCAATGTTTAAATGGGTGCTTTTCAAACTAAAAAAATCCCAACAACTCAAAACAAGAACCATATTTAACACCCTCCCCCACAGAAACCACACAAAAACATGTACTCTGCTGCATAAGATATATATCACTCTGTCTCACATTTTAAATACTCCAGAAAACACACTCAATTCAATCTAAGAGGATGTTCATTTTTTAAAATATTGGAAGTCAGATATTTGGTTCCACACAAAAGTGAATACTTAGTATGGAAGTTCCTTGCAACCTTGTTTCCCTCTCTCCTGTCATGACAAAAGACTTTAAAAACAAGAGGGCTAAGAGGAAAAAAGGAGACATTTTAAAAGCTGGAGAGTAGATATGCAAGTAATAGAGAGCCAGTGGAGATGAAGCTTTTCCCAGGAGAAAGCAGTAGTTGATAGTTTCCAATGAGTGAATCTCAAGAAGGCTGGGAATGGAATGGAAGTGCCTGGTGCGTAGGAAAAGAAGACAAAGCCCTGCTTGTCTCCTCCACACTGCCCTGCTTGTCTCCACACTGCATGAGCTCAGAGGCTGCTCTTGGGAGGCTCTGAGTTTTTCACTTGGGAAATTTCTACTTGGGCTGGGGGACAAACATGTAGTAGGGTGGACTCTTCTCCCCAACCCACCTCGCCCATTTTTTTGTTCCTTTTCTTTTAAAAATTTTTTACTAAGTTTTTTTATTATGGAAATACTGTACAGAGGGGTTACAGTTACATGAGCAAGGTAATGAGTACATTTCTTAGCAAGCATTGTTGCCTTCTCCTTTGTTTTCCCCCTACCATCCCTTTCCTTCCATCTCCTCAACTACACTATCCGTCCTCCCCCCGTCTAAATTGTAAAGTTTGTTTTTCGACATAGTGTCATGTACATCTCATGGTTGCAATGGGTCAATCTGTATCCCTATTTAAACAATTTCTTTTTTTCTCTTCCCCTCGCCACATTATATTAACATCAAATACAGTGAAAGCAGGGGTTATACCGTGAGTGAGGGACATACAAGGAAACAACAAAAATAATCACATGGTACCTTATAAATATGTTAGAAACAATAGCAAGAAAGAAAAAACCTCTTGTTCCCCTACCTTGCGGTTCATTTCGCTTAACATCATCTTATCTGACCTTTTCTGCTTGTCTCAGACATATACTAGTTATTGCAAATAAGGGAAACCATGAGACCTATGTTTCTTTGGCCTGGCTTACTTCACTTAATATAATTTTTCCCAAGTCTTTCCATTTCCTAACAGATGGGCAATGCCATTCTTTCTGATGGAAGCATAGAATTCCATTATATGTAT
>NW_012267219.1:6645683-6662225 GCF_000151885.1 Dipodomys ordii | reverse complement strand
GTAAGGGTCCCTTCTGTCCACATCCCCTCCAGCATCTGTTGTTATTAGAGTTCTTGATTATAGCCATTCTAACTGGGGTGAGGTGGTATCTCAATGTCGTTTTGAGTTGCATTTCTTTTATCCTTGCCCATTTTTATTAGCATCAATTAGATGTTCAAAGAGACCCATCCTTTCCATCCTCTCCCTTACCCTCCTTCTCAACTCAATATATGCTGAGGTTCCGCTCATAGCCATGATTCATGAGTCAAGGAATGAAGGAGAGGAGGAAATATCACATGAGTGCGTTTCTCATTGTACACAGGACTGTTGTGTCATATTAGGTGAACTTATTGTCTTAATTGGTCACTAAGTATAATTTATGGTGATGAGCATGGATGCCAACGTCATAGACTTCTGATAGTTAATTCTATGGATTAACTTGGCATTTTTTTGGATGGGATTCACATTTAAATTAGTAAAACTTGTTATTAAGCAGATGACTCTGTCTTTTGACTGGATTAAAAATATAGCAAGGTTTGTTTTCAACATAGCGTCTTGTACATCTCATTGTTACAATGGGTCAACCTGTATCCTCATTTCAGCATTTTGTTATGTCCCTTCCCCTCCCCAAATTAGAAAAATGTATATACAAGATACAGGGCACTGGAATCAAATATAGTGAAAACAGGGTATATATTGTGGGGGAAGAACATACAAAAGAAACAAAAAAAACCACATAGTACATTATAAATACATTAAAAATAATTAGTAAGAAAGAAGAAAAGACTTTACAACTTTGACTAAGCCTTTTAAATCCATTACATTAATTCTGATTCAATAGATGCAATCATTCCTTACTTGTACTTAGTATGTGTACTGCTTTACTTTCTTTTCCTCACAACCATCAGCATTCATAAAAAGTTCACATTACTTCAGGGATATATTTTCTTCGTCTTAATTTGGAGCCATGAACAACACTTACAGCTGCTATATTACGCATGCCATATCTTTATACTTAATAATAGGAGAAGGAGTGTTAAAGAGCACTCCTTCAACAAACAATTAGATGAAAACCGAATAGAATAAACCTATGAATATATTATATAAAGTTATTTCTTGTCTTTTATTTTTTCTGTAGTGAGACTTGAACTCAGGGCCTGGGTGCTGATCCTGATGTTTTCTGCTCAAGGGTATCGCTCTACTGCTGTGGCTCCACTTTTGGTTTTCTGGTAGTTAATTGGAGATAAGAGTCACAAAGACTTTCCAGCCTGGGCTGGCTTTGAACTGAGGTCTTCAGATCTCAGCCTCCTGAGTAGCTAGGATTTACAGATGTGACCCACTAGCACCTAGCAATTTCCTGTTTATTTAACAAGTCTTTGAAGCAAGATGAGTTAGGTAAATATTTTAGCGTCTTCAAATGACTTTAATTATTTTTGTTTTCCATTCCCCATCACAATAGTGAAGTTGTAATAAAATGTGAAATAGAAACATCAGAAAACCTTAAACACAATGTAATAAGGCTTGCATTATTACATTATTTTTGTTTAAATTCACAAAACATTTATTAATATTTTAATATATCATTTTAATTCAGAACAACTCTCTTCTTGAAACGTTCATCTTGATGAAGTCGAATGGATACCATTTTGCCTTTTGGTCAGATGGAAAAACAACAGCAAAGTAGGATAGCTGGTTTGTTATAATTCACTTTGGATTATATTCTCTTCTTGTTCTCTTCTTAGCCTACAGATATCTTTCTAATTAATAATCAGTGTTTTTCAAGATGGATACCTGGTGACCATTACCCAGTAGACAATACAAATACATATTTTGGACTATGTGGAGAAAGACTATAACCGAACACTCAAATTGCATTTGTGTCTTTATTTCTATTTATGCCAAGAGAAGGCCAAGTGATTTTGAGGCTTGCTACAGAATCAAAGGCTTGAGATAGTTGAATCAGAGCAAATGTAATGAGAAATGAGTCATCACAAGGCCAGCATTGTCATTTGTGACTGTGTTATGGGAAGCTACTGCATTTGTTCAGAGAGTCAATATGTTGAAGAGCTCATAAATAACAATACATATGATATAAGCATTGAGCAAGTATTCTGTGACTTCAATAACAATCAGGTTAGACATAAATTGAGTGTAGATTTTAATAAAACAAAAATCTAAGTGACAGTGGACTAGATGGGTTTATGAAATTGTCCAAAGACAATGAGTGAAAAGAAATATTTGGGGAGTGAAAGCTGACAAGTTAGTATGTAGGAAGTAAGATTAGTTTTAAATAACCAATAAGACTTTGATATTTGTTTGTTTATTTATCTTTTTGTAGCTTAAGGCTATTTCTCTGAATTATAAGAATCTTATTATTATTATTCATTGTTATTATTATTTATCAAATTAACCAATTTTGGGTTTTGGGAAAGAGGCAGGGTAAACTGATAACCCAAAACCTGCTAGCCAATGATATGGTAGAAAAGGGAGCTACAAAAGAAGGAGGAAGTTAAGAACAACAAAATAATTAGGGAATAAGGATATGACTATAAATCTTTGGCCTCACAACCCTACAGGAAACATAAAGAAAACACACAAATTAGACGATTCTCATTCATTTAACCCAAGGCCAAGCTCTAGGCCATGTGCTTTCTTTCTCAGCCATGTTTCTTTCCGGATAAACTTTTCTATCATCTTCACTTATGTTCACATCTTGCTGAGGTTGTTTGGCTGCCTGAAACTTTCTGGTAACATATTTGGTGTATTGGCTGTGAGATAAGCTGTCTTTTCTATTAAAGTGGGTTGCTTAAAAGTACCTGCTTTGGCCTAGTGCTTGGCTTGTGTGGATTATTCCCCTAAGACAATACCAGCTAGTAAAGAAAGAAGAGGAACTGCTTTGGGATGAGGAAGGACTTTTTTGTTGTTGGTGGTGGTGTTGGTCATGGGGTTTGAACTCTGGGCCTGGGCACTGTCCCCGAACTCTTCAGCTCAAGGCTAATGCTCTACTACTTAAGCCACAGGGCCACTTCCAGTTTTCAGGTAGTTAACTGGAGGTAACAGTTTCACAGACTTTCCTGCCCTGTCTGGCTTTGAATCATGATCCTCAGATCTCAGCTTCCTGAGTAGTTAGGATTACAGGCATGAGCCACTGGCACTCTGCTAAGGAAGGACTTTTGAAATGTAGAGTTTTGTCTTAACTGGTTGTTCTAAAATGGAAGTAAGACATGTTTGAAAAGATTCACTTTCAGTTGTTGAAGAAAAAGCAGAAAGTGTGGGTTTGTTTTGAGACTGCTTATGTACTTAATCTTATTCAAAGACTTTTATGGTCACCTTCTGTAAGTACATCTTACTCTCTTCAAACTAGCCAGTCATGAGCACTTTGTGAACCTGAGCTCAACTAATCTGAGCAGAAGAGCAGGGCCGGCTACATTAGGATAAATAGAGAGCAGTCTGTCTGTCCTGTATCCCGTGTGTCAGCACATCCTTCTGCAAAAGTAAATTTTGCCTTTTTGAGACAATTATTTGTTTTTGTGTCTATAGGTATTATATTGGTGGTTCTTGGGAGTATATTTATAACATAGCTGGGAAGTTAGGATTAAGAATGCCTTCTTTTTAACTTGGACTCATCCAATGTTTACATGTTCACATGTGACTCTCAAAGTTCTGTCTGTGATTTTGTGTGGAAATTGGAAAGCTAAGGGAAGCTTCCAATCTTCATCTGATGATAAAGCTTTCCGAGATATCTTGAGGATATCATTTTCTGAGACCCCACAATTCTTTTTAAAAATTTTTTTTATTGTGAAAATACTGTACAGAGGGGTTACAATCACATGAGCAAGGTAATGAGTACATTTCTTATCAAGCATTGTTGCCTCCTCCTTTGTTTTCCCTCTACCATCCCTTCCCTCCCATCTCCACAGCTACATCCCCTGCTGCCCCCACCTAAATTGTAAAGTTTGTTTTTCGACATAGTGTCTTGTACATCTCATTGTTGCAATGGGTCAACCTGTATCCCTATTTAAACAATTTGTTTTTTCCTGCTGCTCCCCAAATTATATTAACATCAAATACAATGAAAACAGGGGTTATACTGTGCAGGAGGGACATACAAAGCAAAAAAACATGGTACCTTATAAATACGTTAGAAACTATAGCAAGAAAGAAAAAACCACTTGTATCCCTATCTTGGGGTTCATTTCGTTTAACATAATCTTATCTGACCTTTTCTGCTTGTCTCAGACTTATACTAGTTATTGAAAATAAAGGAAATCATGGGACCTATGTTTCTTTTGGCCTGGCTTACTTCACTTAATATATTTTTTCCCAAGTCTTTCTATTTCTTAACAAATGGGGCAATGCCATTCTTTCTGATGGAGGCATAGAATTCCACTGTGTATATATACCACATTTTCTTGATCCATTCATCTGCTGAGGGGCATGTGGGTTGGTTCCATATATTAACTATGGTAAATAATGCTGCAGTAAACATAGTTGTACTGGTAGCTTTAGTATGGTCTTGTTTGTGATCATTTGGGTAAATGCCCAAAAGTGGGATTGCTGGGTCATAGGAGAGCTCTATGTGGAGTCTTTTGAGGAACCTCCATACTACTTCCAAAGTGTTTGAACAAGTTTACACTCCCACCAACAATGCAGTAAGGTTCCCTTCTGTCCACATCCCCTCCAGCATCTGTTGTTATTAGAGTTCTTGATTATAGCCATTCTAACTGAAATGAGGTGGTATCTCAATGTTGTTTTGATTTGCATTTCTTTTATGGCTAGGGAGGTTGAGCATTTCTTCATGTGTCTATTGGCCATCCTTCTTTCCTCTTCAGAGAAGTTTCTCCTTAAGTCTTTAGCCCACTTAGTTATTGGGCAGTTGTTTCTTTGAGGATTTCTTGTTGGGGAATTTAATTTTTTGAGTTCCAAGTATATTTTAGATATGAGACCCTTGTCCATTGTATGGCTAGTGAAGATCTTCTCCCAGTCCATGGGTTTTCTATTGATCTTACTAGCTATGTCCTTTGCCATGCAGAAGCTCTGCAACTTTATGTAATCCCATTTGTCCAAACTTTCTTTGATTTGTTGTGTTTCTGGGTCTCTATTAAGAAAATTTTGGCCTATGCCAAGGAGACCTAGGGTTTCTCCTATTCTGTCCTGTAATGTTTTCAGGGTGTCTGCTTTGACTTCGAGGTCTTTGATCCATTTGGAGTTGATTTAGGTGCAGGGTGATATATAAGGATCTAGCTTTAGTTTTCTACAGTGATTAACCAGTTTTGCCAGCACCATTTACTGAAGAGTCTGCCTTTCTTCCATTCTATTTTTTAGCTCACTTATCGAAGATTAGGTGGCTATAAGTCTGTGGGTTCATTTCTGGGTTTTCAATTCTATTCTATT
Source organism: Dipodomys ordii (assembly GCF_000151885.1). NCBI lineage: Eukaryota > Metazoa > Chordata > Mammalia > Rodentia > Heteromyidae > Dipodomys > Dipodomys ordii. The sequence continues at coordinate 6,656,852 of NW_012267219.1, read as the reverse complement.
GGTCCTGAGGTCTGTTCTTGTGCCAGTACCAAGCTGTTTTGATTACTATGGCTTTGAAACCCCACAATTCTTAAACATAAAATGAGTCTTCCATTTCATATTTAAACTATGAGTCATTTCTAGATTGAATGCTTTTTCTTTTAATTTATAAACTCTGAAACAGAGCTTCTGTCACCAAGCTGGCTTGGAGTGAGAAGAATTCTTGATAAAAGAAAAGGATCTTCAACTCATTCCCCCAATTATCTCCCCTCCCTCCATCTAAGGCTCTTGAGTTCAATAAGAAAAATAATTTTGAAGAGATTCAAGGAGGAGAACCATATTGCAAGAAGCCAACATGTATTCATTAGTGAAAAAGGGAAAAGGAAAAGAGAATGTACTCTTTGCTATACAGAGAATGCAAGTTAGGAGGTTCAAAAGTGTTGTTGTTTTGCTGGGAGTATTTTATGTAACTTACATTAAGCTGGACAGGGTCCAGATATGTGGTCATCCAGAGACCTTCAATCTTTTTTTGCTGATTTCCTGTTTGCATGATATTGCCCAATTATCCAAGGTGACTTTATAATCAGAGTGTTGGGAGATAGACATTTGTTTCTTTTGACTGTGAGCTTTCCTTCCTGGGCAAATATTACTTTCTATTCATTGAAAAAATTACTCATCTAAGGAATTGTGACTCAGTCAACATCTAAAGAAAGGGGTGTAATGGAAGGAAAGCATACATGTATCTTCTTTAAAGGAATACATTTAGTTTCTGCTGCTCTAGGGATTTCTATTAGTCTAGGTTTCTGAACCTGGCTTATTTTCAAATTACAACTCCTCCCCACACCTAATCTCCCTCTTAGCTAAACCTTATCTATTCTTCCTTACTTCTGAGTAGCTAAAGCATTCTAGTATGAAACAGTAGAGAGGGATCAGATTCTATCCTCACTTAAAGCTGAAATCAGAACCGTTATCTGATGATAGGCAAACTGGTTTCTCTGAGAAATGTTCCAAGTAAAAAACACATCTTTCAAACCTCAGGTAGTATAGTTCTTTGTGTGTGTGTGTGTGTGTGTGTACTTAGTGTGAAAATACCATACAGAGGGGTTACAATTACATGAGCAAGGTAATGAGTACATTTCTTATCAAGCATTATTGCCTCCTTTGTTTCCCCTTCTCATCATCCCTGCCCCCACCCCTCGGCCGCCCGCCCCCCCACCCCGCAAAATTGTAAAGTTTATTTTTCGACATAACATCTTGCACATCTCATTGTTGCAATGGGTCCACCTGTATCCCTATTTAAACAATTTGTTTTTTTCCTTCCCCTCCACAAATTATACCAACATCAAATACAGTGAAAACAAAGGTTATACCGTGGGGGAGGGACATACAAAGCAACAAAGAAATCATCTTATAAATATGTTAGAAACAATAGCAAGAAAGAAAAACCATTTGAGTCCTTAACTTGGGGTTCATTTCGTCTAACATCAACTTATCTGACCTTTTCTGCTTGTCTCAGACATATATTAGTAATTGCAAATAAGGGAAACCATGGGGTGATTATAGTTCTTGATGTGAAACTTTTGATGAAAAAACCCATGTATTTATTGAAATGAAAGTCATCCTTTACTCAGTATTTACATACTATCTTATGTTTTTAAAGTGTCACTCATCACTTTGATACTTTAACACTCGTGTAATGGGTTCACTTGCTCTGTTCCTTGCTCTTACCCTTTTCCTTTTGCTTTCTGCTTTCCCCCACCCCACCATTATCTTTTTCTAAAGAGAAATCCTTCCTTTCAGGTTCTAGTGAAGCTAGCTATGGGAGATCAAAGTATACTGTGAGATTTTCCCCAAGAGAAAAGAAATGAAGACTCCTCCAGATGACAGAGTTGTACACTGACTTCCTGCTCATAGTTTTTCTGAACTTTCCTTTTTCTTTCTCTTCTGTACAGTCTCTTTGTACCCCGAAAACTCCATTGCCAGAGATTTGGGACAGAGAATCCCCTCTGCCTCATTCAGTGTGAGTGGTAAATATTCTTGTTTCCTTCAACCAAATTCTGTTTGCAGAATCAGTACTGCATGCAGTACTAATCTGAGATTCCATTAACACCTGTGGTTTGTTTCATCATGCTTGCAGAAGAAATATATATTTCTTTAGGGATTCTCCCTCATGCTTTTAACTAGGTGTAGTTACTCATATCTGTAAGCTCTGTAATTCTCAGACTTGATCTGGGTGTGTGGATATGGCTTTTCACTTGAAAGTGTCAAATTCTTCATTGTTGGCTTTCATAATAGTATATCTTTAGTACCTTTAGTTAATTGACTCCACATAGAGAGCTAATCTAGTTTATAAAATAATAGAAATGTATGCTCATGACCATACATTTTAATAATTAAGTATGGACTTATCATTAACTTAGTGAATTTGAATTGACAATGAGGTAATTGTAACTGGTCACCAAAAGAAGTTATTCTGTACTATTACAGTTATATCAACTTAAAAATTCCATTTAATTTCTTCTCATGCAGGCACTTTCTGGTAAGGGATTAGAACAATTTTTCTCAGTTTCCCCGTTTGAGGCTTTTCTATTTAATTAGGATATTGAGCTGAGGAAAATAATGATCAGATCTCTCTTTTTATCTTTCTTCCCCTCTCTTTTACACACACACACCCTTTTATTTTCTCTCTTAACTCACATACTTTACATTGCCCAGTAGCAGCAATTTTTGTTAGAGTATTGTCCCCATGAAGCTAACTACTCAAGTCTTAATCCAATACTCATTCATTTGAATTAAAATTATCTAAGAAGTTATAATCACTTAAAGTGTTTAAGGGAACTCAAATGATCTACAGTAGTTCCCCAGATCCACAATTTCACTTTCTACCTTTGCAATTACTCATAGCCAATTGTTATCTGAAAATATTCAAAGGAATGTTCTAGTAATAAATATTTATAAATTTTAAAATTTGTCATAGGCAGATATGTGTGGAAAAATAGTATACAATATATAGGGTTCAGTGATATCTGAAGTTTCGGACACCCAGTGGGAGATCTTGAAACCTATTTTCTGCAGATGAGGAAGAATTAGTATAGTACAGACAACTAAAATTTAAGCTCAGCCAATAGTTTAATAGGTTATACATCTATTAACTGGTATATAATCAGGACCTTCCCTTAGAAAAGACCACATTAATTGTAACCAAGTATTTTGTTTTCTTTGTGTTCATGGTCTCCTTACAAAACCTTCCCCTGCTTCTTTGTTGGGGCCCTAAACCATTGTTTGTTAATTGAATTTCTGTTTGTCCAAATAAACCTCTTTAATATTTTAATGTACCTCAGTGTATCTTTTCATAGTGTGAAGAATTAAGACAAAAGAGTAGGGAAACATTATCAAACATTTAGTTCAACAGAAAAACTGAAAAAATTCATAAACCATAAAAGTTATTTATCACTATGTATGGCAAAATAAATGAAGAGTGCTTTGAAGCTGTAACAGCTCAGCTCCCTTTAAAGTGAACTTAATTAAATCCCAGTTAATTATTGCATATTTATAAAAGTGACATTGTATGTTTAAAAGAAAACAATAACTTATCATGAAATTCAATCAAGCACAAGATTTTAGGGAACCATTACATTCAAATCCAATGCTAACTGTATAAAGTTCACTTGAGCAAATTATCATAATCACTTTCTTTCATTTAACAGGACCTAATTTCAAAAGACAAGGCCAACAAGCACGTGTCTTTTAGAATAACAAAAAATGATAAAAATGGAAGCAAAATAAATGAATACTTAAATGAATACTTTTTTGCATAAGCACATGCAAAACAAAGAACTTATCTGATGCTAGGCAAAATATAGTTCAGTACATAATCAGATGGAATAGATAATTCAACCTAGGAGGCACCATATGAGGGTGGATGATGGACATGGATTTCCATGCATTAAAATATGACCAAATTTAGGAAGGGCACAGGGAACAAATGTACTTTCAACTACTGCAAATTTTAGAATAGCCATTTCAGAGTCAGACTATGATATGACTATATATGTTTTTTTATTTGTTTCCCTAAACTGGGGTTTGAACTTAGGGTCTCCTGTTGCTAGGCAGCTATGTTAACCACCTCAGACATGACTCCAACTCAATTATAATCGATTTTGTCATACCATCTGGAAACTTCTCCACAGACTGAATTTTTTTAATTTATTTTTTATTGTAAAAGTGATGTACAGGGGGGTTACAGTTTCATAGGTCAGGTAATGAGTACATTTCTTTATGAACAGTGTCACCTGAGACTGAACATTATTTTGTAAATCCTTCTCCACAGATCCCTAAGTGGCGGAGAACATCATAGGATGCAAGTATAAAGATATTTATATAAGGATTTAGTATTTGATATTGTATTATTTTAATACTTCAATAAAAACTGTACCTCCAGCATTGTTTTGGGAATTTTTATCTGCCACAACATTTCCCTTCATTTTCTTCTTTTAAAAAAATTAATTGGTTCCAACTATTTCTCTTACTGTTTAAAAGTTGATTCTTCAGCATAACTGGCTGTAAATTATCAACAGGAATATAATTAGGCAAATGATCAGAATAAGTATATGGACCACATTGTATTTTCTTTTAGAAAATTAATCTTTATTTATTACTTAGTATACACAGTATGCCGGCAAGCTCCAATTACTTTATTTATACCTGAAAAGATGCAGCCTGTTAGAATGAAAAGCACAGATTTTTTTTTTACATTTGCAATCTTGAGTATTTAGAACTATGTTCTTATTTATATTGAACAATATGCTCTTGTAGAAAAGAAGGGTTTCCATTATTCAAATTTAGGTGACCTTGCTAACATACTAGAAATCTGAAACATCGGCTCATCGTATTCCTCAACCCTGAAACCACGCTCTCATCAGATCAATACTCAGTGAATAGTTTTGAGTTCCAAATATGGTACTATAGTTATTGACTCATTTTGTGCACTACTTATTCTTTTGCCTTTTATTCAAAAGGTCAGCAATATTGAGGATTTTGTTAGGATTATTCAGAGGAACAGAAGAAGATATATGTATGCATGTGTATGTATGTATATTACATATGTGTGTATGCATGTGTATATGTATGTATGTATGTATATGATTAGATTCTGGGTGGTCCCACAATGGCTGTATCCAGGCTATAGAGCTTAGAAAACAAATAGCTACCCAGTCCAAGAAGCTAGAAACCTTAGAACAGTAAGGACCAATGATTCAGCCTCGGTCTAAGGCTGGACAATCATATAAGTCCACATCAACAGCTGAAAAAACAGCTGAGTCTGATATTTTTACTGGCAACGCAGCAAAAATAGAGCTATTTGAGAAGCACAGAAGGTGCACCCAGGTAGTCATGTGGCAACTTTTTGTTGCTTTCATTTATTTATTCCATCTAGGCATTCAGCTTATTGGAAAATGTTGCCTATATCTAGAGAAGCCCACCTTCTCCCACTCTCCCCAGTTTGCTGACTGGCATGGCCATCTCCTTGGAAACACCCCAAGACAAATGTGCTTTATCAGTTACCTTGGCGTCTCTCAATCCAGTTAAATAGACAACGAAGATGAGCCATCACAGGTGCTATTTTGATTCCATGAGGTTTTCCTTACTTTTGTGTCAATCTGAAACGTTATAATTTCATGACACTTCAAGAGAGATGAAATAAAAGTTTCATCAAGTGAACCATTTTAGTACAGAACAGTAGTCATTTTTCATTACTCAGAATTTACCACCAAGTTAAGATCTTTGGACCAATAATTCCTGTCCACATCTGTGACTAATTATTTTTTATAGACATAAAGGTGTTCTAAAGTCTCCTAGACCAGTTGGTAAGAAAACTGAGCCTATGCATTGCACATGATCATTTTAATCAATAAAGATTTGTTGTGTCTTTATCATTTTCTGTAATGGTTTGCATGCAGCATCACAGAAAAATTCTAATTTTGTTTTTTCTACAAGAATGTGTATCTCTTAGAAGTAGAGATTTTTTGACTCAGTTTCTGCCTTCAGCATGATAAATAGAAATTTACATGATATTTATACACATGTGGGAATTTTGGCAGGTTGAAGCTATAAATTATATTCAAACCATGTCTTGAATAGGACTTGTTCTAGCACTTAGTCTAGCATTTTGGATTTCTATTGATATTCACTTATTGCTCTGACAGGAGTAGCTCTTAGCAATGAATTGTTTATAATTCCCAAAAACAAGAGTATTGCTTTTCATCAGTACTTGCCAAAAAATTGAGCCTTACTTGATTCTCTAGTTTTGTGCTAATGATAAATGGCCAGATGCTTTGGAGAAACAGCTCTGGAGACCTTGTAGCAATTAAAACATGTCTGCCCCCAGTATTATCTGATAGTATCCTTGCTTTTGTGTTTTTAGTCTAGTTTCTCTAAAGCAGAAAATGCACGAATTGCTCCCTATGTCAAGTTTGACAGGGCCATCTTTCAGGCTATCAAGAAATGCATCATTTACCAACCATATACAGCAAAGACACAAATTACAACAGATCAGCATATTCAGGTGTGGATGTCAAAGCCTCTTTGGCTCTTGTTAGAAGGCTCAATGGTTGTTACCATGAGGAGTAAGTGGCAGGTCAAAGTAGGCCTAGCTAGAGGGAAGGTCCTACCAGGCCAGATGTAGTCATTTTGGTACACACAATGACTTGAGTGTGTGCAGCTGTGGCCCAACAAGCTTTCATGTTATGATTAGGGTGTACTTGAACTCACAGACCTCAGCAGGCTGCATGTCCTATAGATTTGCATACCCTGGGTTTATGTTTAGTTTGAACATTTAAATCTAACATATTTATTTCTGTTCTTTCATGACTACTAGATTGTTGATTAGCATTATGAATTTGTATTTCTTTCTTAGAATTAGTTTTAATTCTCACGTTATGCTTTTTAAAATCTTATGTTTTGTTTTTGTTTTAGAAAGCAAGTTGACTTGTCTTGCTCATGATTACATTCTTGGGATTTTCCCATACCACCCAGAGCAAGCAATCAATCCTATTTTCGTAGGTGAGTAATATCAAAAGGTCTTGATTCTCTTGTATCAATAAAGTGCAGTTTCTTTAATAAATTATATTTTGGAGATGGAATAAGGTTATTTCACTTCTTTTGGGTATGGTATTATTTTGTTTGATTAAGACTATCTTCAACAGTTTCTGCCTCTCTTTACATAAATTCCCAAAGATCAGGTGTCACATCAAATGTTGGTAATTCACTTCCAAGATGTTCAGCTAATTGTCCCTTGCATATAAATTTCTAAGGACCGCCTTCCTCATGAGGCTTTCTTTTCCCCCCCTAATTGTATCCCTTTCCAAGAATGCCCCTGTAGTCCACCACTCTTTTGGTTTCCCACATCTTACTAGAAGGCAATGCTTTGATCCAACAGGTTTCATGTCAGCTTTTGGTAATTCACATTCAGGAAGGTCAGATAATGGTCATTGAGACTGTTTGCCACTTTGTCACAGTGTTCTAGAAACATGGCAACCCCAGTACCAACTTCCATTTGTGTCCAGGCCTTTCAATCCCTGCTGAATCTTAGCTCAGCCGTGGGAACTAGAACACACTCAGCTCATCTCTGGTGTTCTAGTTTCCACTTATGTGTTAACCTAACACTGTGTAGTATATTTTTGTCTTCTGATGATTTTGTGGTTGGTCATGTGTGATTTGTAATCCTGGTATTCCTTGTTCTGGATGCCTTTCTCAAAGTTGCATAGAGATAATAAATCCATGTCATTATCCTATGGAAACTCAAAATCCTCAATTATATATTTTTTTCTTCTGGTTCTTGGGCTTGAACTCAGGCTCTGGGCTCTATCCCTTAGCCTCTTTGTGCTCAAGGCGCTCTACCACTTGAGCCACAGTGTCACTTTTGGCTTTTTCTAAGTAGTTTACCGGAGATACCAGTCTCATTGGGACTTTTCTGCCCAGGCTGTCTTCAAATCACGATCTTCAGATATTAGCCTCCTGAGTAGCTAGGATTTTAAGTGTGAACCACTGATACCTGGCTCAATTATCTTTAAGAAGAAAAACAACTATAATGTAAGAAAAAATTGTGTCATTAAAGTGAAGTTTTCTTTTCTAGTTGTGATAATATTTTTGGTTTATAAATGTAGAATCTCTGTTACTAGATGCATATAAATTTAAGACTGCTATGCCTTTTAAAATTTGCTGTTATAAATCATCTTTGAAAATACTCTTGGAGGTTTACCATGTTTGACAATAATATAAGATTTATTAAGCTTATTTACTTAAATGTTTCCTTCCATCCTCTTTGCTTGTTCAAATCCGAAGAGTACCTCTGGTAGGCATTATGTAGTGACAGATTCTTTGCCCCACCCCCCCTTTTTTTTTGTCAGCTAAGGGGCTTGAACTAGGGTATGGGTGCTAACACTCTACCACTTGAAGCCACAGTGCCACTTCTGGTTTTCTGGTGTTTAATTGGAGATAAGAGTCTTATGGACTATCTTGCTGGTTTGAACTGTGATCCTCAGATTTCAGCCTCCTGAGTAGCAAGAATTACATGCATGAACCACTGGTGCCCTGCAACAGTTTCCTGTTTGAGTGATTTGTATACATTTGATATATGGACATGGCTAGGTTTAACCACAGGACCTTGCTACTTACTTTTGCTGATGTCTCTTGTGGTTTTTTGTTCCCCTCTTGTTTTTCTTGATTATTTTTGGGTGTGCAACTGAACTTATTTATTTTAGTATTCCATTTTATTTTTGTTTGCTTTTTGGCTATAGAAGACTAATAATAGTAGGTATTCTTAACTTATCAAAATCTGTTCAGAGTACATATTTACCACTTTTATATTTGACTTAGTTCATGATTCCTACTTACTTTTACCCTCTACTCTTCCTTGTTCCTATTTCCCTTTCGATTTCCTACCTCATAAAACCATTACACGTACAATAGTATAATCATATTATCTACCCATATTTCATTATGGTACCATTGTCATATATTTATTTCTATGTACTTAATAATAACAATTATTAAAAATTAAAGAACCAGATATCTTTCAAGGAAATTACAAGGAAAAACAATAACTTTTTATATCACTATCTTCCATTTCCCATATTCTTTTCATTCTTCAGTTTTTACCTGGTATTATTTCCTTTCAGCCTTAGTCTCTTTCATTTTTTTTTTGGGGGGGTGGATATTTCAAATATGCTGGCCAGAAATCCTCCTAGCTTTATTTCTTCAGGAATATTTTAGTTTTATTCCATTTGTCAAAGGATCTATTGGTTGATATAGAATTATGGGCTGGCAGTTTCTTCTCTTTCATCACTGAAACAATATCTATTACCTCTGGCCTTGATTGTCCCTGATGTAAACTCACTGTGTTTATGCTCCCCTATATCTAATACATCTGACTGAATTGGTAAGGCTCCTTTTTTTTTTTGGTATTCCTTGCTCTTGAACACTCGGACTTGCAAATTTTAATCATCTTAGCTATCCTAGATCCTTTTGCTGTTTCCTTTGACCTTTTAGACTATTAACTTCTGCTTGGACTCCATGTCTTTGTGTCATGATTTAGAACATGTTCCAAGGAAGAAAGTTGGAGTAAGTATAGACCTTATATTCTTCTGTGTTCCTCCACCCAGTTATTCTAATCTGTATGAAGACTCTTCACTTCATGGTGAAAACAGTTATTTTACACATTGTGGCCAATATTGCCACTGATTGAGGCAAAAAAAGGAGTTAGAAATAATCTTTCTGTTATGATCAGTAATAAATTCTTAGGTTCACCCTCAAGGGGCAACCTCTGCATCCAACTCTAAAGGAATTTCTGCTGTACATTTAATAATCTCCAGGAAAAATGTTTGGACTTAAAAACATTCTACTTTCTTGTCAAGCTATTATGAAAGAACTCCATCAAGAAGCCATTCCACTTTCAAATATTATTGTGAAAATTTTTTGTTATTAAGCCCCAAATGACCTATGTATTTGACAAGTTAGACCACTTGTTGGTGGCAGAGATAATATGCTAAGGTAGAGAGCTTTTGGTTTTCCAAGAAAGCTTTTAGGTTAACAATTTATAAGTAGTTAGGGATATCTTACCTCCCTAGTTCTCAGTAGAGCTACTGACTTCTAGTTTTAATAAGTGAGTTGATCTAAGTATACTTTGAATAGGTAATACACATTTCAGTAAGAAAAATAGTGCTTGCTTAGACTTCCATCACCATTATTTACTACCACATCTACCAATGTTTTGAGATCATGTATGTCATTTTGCTTCACAGTTCCACAAATGGAGAAAAATTTTGCCCCAGAATGGATTATATCCCCAATCTCATCCATAACTTACTCAGATGATGAAATGTGAGACTTTGAAGCAGATGATACTTGGATTTTGGGATTCATATGACTAAAAAGAAGAGCCCCAATTACACAGAGGACCTGTCAAATGTCTCTTGTGCTTATAACTAGGCAAACTCCTCATTTGCTTATCAAGCAATTACAGAGCATTTCACTTTTGTATACCTCTCTTCCCTGGAAGAAGATATACTTTCAAGAATTCCTAGGGGTTGACAGAAATGAACCTACAGATCTATAGTCATCTAATCTTCGATAAGGGAGCTAAAAAATAGAATGGAAGAAAGACAGCCTCTTCAGTAAATGGTGCTGGCAAAAGTGATTAACTACTTGTAGAAAACTAAAGCTAGATCCTTATATATCACCCTGCACCTAAATCAACTCCAAATGGATCAAAGACCTCGGAGTCAAAGCAGATACTCTGAAAACATTACAGGATGGAATAGTAGAAACCCTAGGTCTTGTTGGCACTGGCCAAAATTTTCTTAATAGAGACCCAGAAACAATACAAATCAAAGAAAGGTTGGACAAATGGGATTGCATGAAATTGCAGAGCTTCTGCATGGCAAAGGACATAGTTAGCAAGATCAATAGAAAGCCCACAGATTGGGAGAAGATCTTCACTAGCCATACAACGGACAAGGGTCTCATATCTAATATATACTTGGAACTCAAAACATTAATTCCCCCAACAACAAATCCTCAAAGAAACAACTGCCCAATAAATAAGTGGGCTAAAGACTTAAGGAGAAACTTCTCTGAAGAGGAAAGAAGGATGGCCAATAGACACATGAAGAAATGCTCAACCTCCCTAGCCAT
>NW_012267219.1:6608986-6645081 GCF_000151885.1 Dipodomys ordii | reverse complement strand
ATTATTTCTTTGTTGCTTTGTATGTCCCTCCCCCACAGTATAACCACTGCTTTCACTGTATTTGATGTCGGTATAATTTGTGGAGAGGAAGGGGAAAAACAAATCGTTTAAATAGGGATACAGGTGGACCCATTGCAACAATGAGATGTATAAGTCGTTATTTCTAAAACGAACTTTAGAACTTTGGGGGGGGTGGGGAGGATGAGGGGGCCGGGCCAGGGAGGATGGGAAGGGATGGGAAGGGGAAACAAAGGAGGAAGCTACAATGCTTGATAAGAAATGTACTCATTATCTTGCCCATGTAATTGTAACCCCTCTGTACAGTATTTTCACAATAATAAAAAAAAGAATTCCTAGGGGTTGAAGTCATGCTCAATTGGTAGAGCACCAGTCAATGAGTAAAAATATCAGGTACCACGTTTCAGTCCCAGTCTTGCTTTCCTGTCCCCCAATAAAAAAGGAAAAGAATTCCTACTTCACTTGTGTATACCATGCATACACCATGGAGAAAAAGTACCAGGAATCACTGCCTATATTCTAAGTCAAATCTCATCAGCTGTGTAAACCTTTTAAGTCATAAGTTCTTAGCTATAAAGCTGAGTTTTTATTCCACTTGGAAAAGAAAGTGAGTCTGCTGTTTAGTTTCTCTATAGAAAACACATGATCTCACACACTACTGTGATGGTAGAAACTGACATCAAAATTCATGAGAAAGAAGGAAATCTTTAAGATCTTTATTTATAGCAATTTATTCACAGTACTTTCTCACTCAACTCTTCTGTCCTATCAAAGAGAGGTATATCTTTGTGTAGTATATTATCAATATCAGTTACTTTTTGTGTAGCTCTTAATCAAAATGCCTGGCAGAAACAAGTTAAAGAAGAAAAGATTTATTTTGGATCACAGTTTTAGAGAATAAGGTAAGGTCCATGGTTGCTTAGCTCCATAGCCTTGGGCTATGTATTTTGGAGAAGACTCATCACATCATGGTGGACAGGAAGTAGGGAGAAGGGAGGGAGAGAAAAAAGAAGAGGGAGAAAAGGAGGGAGAAGGAGAAAGAGAGAGAGAGGGAGAGAAAAAATGGACGACAGGGTCAAAATCCCAAGAACATTCTTTCAGTGACAATTTCTGCAACTGAGCTCCACCTTCCAATAATGCTACCATATTACGAACTCATAAAGGTATTGAGTCACTCATTCGGTCCAGGCAACTCAGGAAGTACCATCATAGGAATACACAGAAGTGTGCTTTATTAATTTCCTACGTGTTTCTGAATCTCGTCAAGTTGACAATTAAGATTATGTGAATAAACAACTGACTCCATACTGAAGACAACTTCAAAGTGGTTTCCAGTGTTCATTTGTCCCTTCTTGAAAACTGGAGTGAAAAAAATTGCAAAATATAGTTGTGAAACACATGACCACCACATGTTTTAATTTTCTGAATCATTTTAGAGTGGTTTTTACATTTAGAACAGTCAGTCCAATGAGAAAACTTTAATAGAACAATTAAAATTCTTTCCTCTTTTGTATGGTACAACTCTGAAATGACTCAGTTTAGGAATGTATTTCATCAACTTGGCTTAGATGAATTTTGAAGCTGTGTAAAGACATAGACAAGATTCTTCACTCCGTAGATGAATGCAGAGCCCTGAAGGGAGGGTCTAGTTTGTTTCCATTTAGTCTCTGTCTTCAAGGTACTTATAGTTGACTAAGGATACAGTCTACAAAATCACTTTGAGAGAAATAATACTGCTAAGTGAAATTTCAGAGTTAATCAGAGCTGAAGGATTAATGAGTATTTTTACAGTGAATAAGAAGGCTTTGAATGGGCGGATTTCAGAAAGCTTTCTCAAAGCACTTTGACAAAATATTTTTTAGACACTTATGCCATCCATCTACGTCAGAAGATATCTGAGTTATAGCAAGCAGATTATCTGGTCCCTTTGGAAAGTTTTCATGCTCTTGCTTATTTTAAGTTGGGCAATTAAAATCAAGCAACCAAATATCACCTAAAATGTAATACCTTGGTACATTTTAGCAAGAATGCAACTTGAGCAGAAAAGTATGTATTTTTTCATTTTTTAGTTAATATCTTCTTAATAGTTTCCAAGTTAAATTATTTTTTTCCCAAAACATTACCTTCAGGGGGGAGAATGCGAAGGGTTAGGAAGGGGAAACAAAGGAGGAGGCTACAATGCTTGATAAGAAATATACTCATTATCTTGCCCATGTAATTGTAACCCCTCTGTACAGTATTTTCACAATAAAAAATAAATAAAAATTAAAAAAAAGATTACTTTCACTATGAAGCATTCTGGAGACCTCTGCATATTCTGTAGCTAAATTCATGTGATATCAGTTCATGCCCTAAGCTAGATAAAAACAGATAAAGAGGATATAATTGTGATCTCTTGCCAAGTCCTGTAGTTCCTGTTTTCTGCCTAATAAACTATTTGATGAGATTTCTATTTTCTTGGGATATAATATAATGGCTCAAAGTTTGTTTCGGTTTTGACCCTAATGAAGTAGTTCAGTATTCTGAGCTTTGATTTGCTCATGTGAACTATAGGGAAAATAAGAGAATTTATTTATCTCTACATAAATTATTGTGGAAAATAAAATAATGAATGTAAAGCCCTTAGCAAAGTCCCTGGCATATAGATAGTGCTCAGAAAAATTGTAATTTTCATTTTTGAAGGATAAATGCCAAGACTGCTCATTCTTGTTTTTTGTCTTTATTGTTCTTCTTGCATAGTGTCCTAACCCTGGTTTTCTGTTTAAAGTTCTAGAAATTCAAGAGTTCTTTGAAGCTCCATTTTGATCCATATTTTGAGCTGCTTTAGCCTGATTTCTTCTTTGACCTGTGACTGCATTTTCAGTGTGGAGTATGGTCTCTAGATGACGTGGGTCTCTATTTACTGTATAGATGATTCTAGTTAATTTATTTAACCTTTCTGTGTCTTATCTTTAAAGTGAGTATTCTTAAACCTGTGTCATAGTGGTGTTTGAAGATAAGCTAAAAAGTATAAAGGATTAGAACAATGTCTTAGAAATACTAATTTCTAAACACAAGTTAATATGTTACCTTACTTTTAATATATGAATTTGTCTTTAGTTGGGTTATATATTAGTTTTACAACATCAGTTATATTTTAAGCTTCTTTAGACCAGTGGCTCTTGCTCATGTAACATTTACAATGCATTTTGCAGCAATGTTTATATAGTAGATGTGTAGTATTTGCTGGTTGAGTGAAGTCAAACACAATAATTTCTAAATATTTAGAATGAAGGACAAAAAAGGATCACCTATATTCTAAACATCTGCGTATATTATGTCTATGCATGTATAGACACATATCTCATGTCAATCCATCCTCATAACACTCTTGTGTAAGGGAACCTTCCCTTCTACATAAACAGTTTGTGTGAAAATGAAAAACTAATGCTTATAAATGCTTATAATGCTCATCAAAACATGGCTTAGGGATGGCTCCATGAACATAATACTATTAAATATTATGAATTGATATTTTAATGATTTAATATTAGTAGAGAGGAGGTGCCAACTATTGACACATGAAGAAATGCTCAACTTCTCTAGCCATAAAAGAAATGTAAATCAAAACAACATTGAGATTCCACCTCACCCCAGTTAGAATGGCTATAATCAAGAACTCTAATAACAACAGATGCTGGAGGGGATGTGGACAGAAGGGAACCTTACTGCATTGTTGGGGGGAGTGTAAACTTGTTCAACCACTTTGGGAAGCAATATGGAGTTTCCTCCAAAGACTACTATAGAGCTCCCCTAGCAATCCCACTTTTGGGCATTTACCCAAATGATCACAAACAAGGCCATAATAAATCTACCAGCACAACTATGTTTATTGCAGCATTATTCACCATAGTTAAGATAGAGAACCAATCCAGATGCCTCTCAGTAGATGAATGGATCAAGAAATGTGATATATATACACACACAGACACACAGACACACAATGGAAGTCCATGCCTCCATCAGAAAGAATGACATCGCCCCATTTGCTAGGAAATGGAAAGACTTGGAAAAAAATTATATTAAGTAAGCCAGGTCCAAAGAAACATAGGTCCCATGGTTTCCCTTATTTGCTATAACTAGTATACGTATATGATAATCTTACCAGATAAGCAGAAAAGGTCAAAAGCTATGTACATATGAACATATAAGATGATGCTAAGTGAAATGAACCCCAAGATAGGGACACAAGAGGTTTTATCTTTGTCGTTGTTGTTTTTAATGTACTATTTGATTTTTTTTATTTGCTTCTTTTGTGTTTTTCCCCCATGGTGTAACCCTTGTTTTCACTGTATTTGATTCTGGTGCCCTGCATCTTGTATATACATTTTTCTAATTTGTGGAGGGGAAGGGAAGTAACAAAATGCTGAAATAAGGATATAAGTTGACCCATTGTAACAATGAGATGTACAAGACACTATGTTGAGAAGGAATTTTACAACTTCGGGCGGGGGGGGGGGAAGGGGGGGGAGGGGGGGGGGGGGGGGGGAGATGTACAAGACACTATGTTGAGAAGGAATTTTACAACTTCGGGCGGGGGGGGGGGAAGGGGGGGGAAGGGGGGGGGGGGGGGGGAAGGGGAGGGAAGGGAGGAGGTGGGGAGGAAAGGGATGGTAGGGGAAAAACAAAGGAGGGGGTAACAATGTTCAATAAGAAATGTACTCATTACCTTACTCATGTAACTGTAACCCCTTTGTACAGTATCTTTACAATAAAAATATATAAAAAATAAAATATCAAAAACAAACAAAAAAAAAAAAGAAAGGAAGGGCCAAAATACTGCACATGTCCTCAGTACTTTGCAGGTACCCTTGCCATCGAATCAATGGCTGGAAATCAAACAGTAAATAACGCATTCATAGATTGAAGCTGTGCCTTTGGACCTATAAAATATTAAAAATGAAGTATTTGTTGTAGAAAACTTTGATGAGAGGTAAGGCATACCATTTCTCTTACTTGTCTTAATTCCAGTTTTCTTATTTTATTATCACTTACTTTTTCATAATGCACCCTGTCCATCTTCTTTCTAAGATATCATTTCATGTGCATTTGATTGTCTTCCCTTCTACTAGTGTTGTCCTGTTTGTTAGGGCAGATACTAGCTAGATGTGTCTCTGGAGAATTAGACATTTGTCCACCCCAATATGTGGTCTACTGTTTGTGTAAAACTTATATTGTGTATCTAGGCTCAGTAAATAACAAAGGATCTGGAATGACTAAATAACTTTCTTATATTGTTTATATATTAAGTAATATATTGCACTTCAAAGCCATAGAAAATGATCACAAAACTAATTAATAATTTGCTCCTATTACATGTTGAAATGCGAATCCCCCTGCATTTCATAAACTTAGAAAAAAATAATCAAATTAAGCTGGGGGCTGGTGGTTCAGGTTTGTAATCCTAGCTACTCAGGAGGCTGAGATCTGAGTATTGTGGTTTGAAGCCAGCCCTGGCAGGAAAAGTCTGTGTGTGATTTTTATCTCTAATTAATCACCAAAAAGCTGGAAATGGAACTATGTGTGACTCAAGTGTTAGAGTGCCAATCCTGAGTGACAAAGCTCAAGGACAACATCCAAGCCCTGAGTTTAAGTTCTAGGACTGGCACATATAAAAAAAAAGAGTTAATAATTTGTGTAGATTTTTTTTGTTTGAGGCTGGTATTTTACCCAGATAGATTATAAAAAAAGAAGAAATTAGAAAGGCATTTACTGAGTCTGAATGTTCTTGGGCTTTGGTTTCTATCTGTGTCAGTCAGGGTTCTTTAGAGAAATAGAAAATGTATAATACATCTCTAGATACTTTGATGAGGTTGTTCATTAGATTGGTTCACATGATCAGGGCTTGAGAATTTCCATGGTGGTCATCTGAAATCTGCAGAACCAGGTCAAAGAGTAGCTGCTCAGGCCCAGACACTAGAAGCCTGGGAATACAAGAGACCTCAGTCCTAGGCCTGAAACACCCTTGAGAGCCACTGATGAAGTTTCCCGTTCAAAGGCTGAAGAAGACTCTAGAGTCTGCTGTCCGTGAACAACAGCAGCAGAGAAAAGCATGAGCTAGAGCATAAACATCCCCCTCCTTTCACGGTCCGTCTACCCAGCCTTGCTTGTGAGATAATGTTATGCACAATCAGGAAGACCCTTCCTCAGTTGTGTGAAATACATGCCAATCTTCTCCACAAATACCCACTGCTCCCACAGGACCTCAGCCCTGGATCCAATCAGACTAATGATGAATATTAATACCACACCTATAAAAATGTGGGGAGAATTGATGATCACAAAACACATTTCAATCTTTAATATTCAAGATAGTACATTGATCAGAGAGAATCTAAGTCATGGCACTCAATAATCTTGTAAAAAATTGTCCCGTTCTGTATGGACAGGCTATATATATTTGTCTTATTTTCATGGAGAACCTTAGATACTCAAACTCCACATTGGAATTAGATTTTTTGGAGGGTCAGTTTTTATTGCTAATTCTGCCATCCTATCCTTAGCTGCACAGATACAGAACCATTAAAAACATTCCTTATTAATTAAGAGCAGAACACTTAGGGGCAGCAGTCTATTTCTTGAGTTTTCTTTTCTTTTTTTTTCTATTGTTTTTTTATTCCATAAATTGAAAGCTACTGCAATTTGAAATTTATTACCCATAAATAAGTGTCCTAATACAAAGAATGAAATCTTAAATGTTTATAAAGCTCACTGCTCTATTTACCCGCCCCCCTTTTTTTCCACTTTCAGTATATTTACTCTTTTTTTTTTTTGCAGGTCCTGGGGCGTGAATTCAGGGCCAGAGTGCTGTTCCTCAGCTTCTTTTGCTCCGGGCTAGCGCTCTACCACCTGATCCACAGCACCACTTCTGGCTTTCTCTATTTTTTTTTCTTTTGTCGGTTTTGGGGCTTGAACTCTGGGGCTGAGCACGGTCCCTCAGCTCTTCAGCTCAAGGCTAGCTCTCTGCCATGCGTGGTGGCTCACGCCTATAATCCTAGCCACTCAGGATGCTGAAATCTGAGGATTGCGGTTCAAAGCCAACTCGGCCTTGAGACTCTTATCTCCAATAACCACTCAGAAAACCGAAAGTGGTGCCGTGGCTCAAGTGGTAGAGCGCTAGCCTTGAGCTGAAGAGCTGAGGGACAGCGCCCAGGCCCAGAGTTCAAGCCCCATGACCGACAAACAAACAAACAAAAAAGAGGCTAGAGCTCCACATCTGAGCCACAGCGCCACTTCCTGTCTTCTGGTGGTTAATTGGAGATAAGAGTTTCCTGGACTTTGCTGCCCGGGCTGGCTTTGAACCGCGATCCTCACATCCCAGCCTCCGGAGTAGCTGGGATCACAGGCGTGAGCCACCGGCGCCCGGCCCACTTTCTTAGCTATTGTTTTTATTATTAGGTTGCTGCCAGGAACGCTGGAGACTATGTCGGTAAGTACGTTCTTCATCTGTGGAATCAGAAGGCTGGGACTAAACCATCTGTAAAGGTGCTCCGGGATTTCTATTTCTTGAGTTTTCTCACTTAACCATATTCAGATTTTTATTAATGCCCTAAAAGGCCACGAGAAATACATACACTTTCCTAGATAAAGTGTAGTAGAGGTGCTCGTTCGGGGCGGACCGGGGACCTCTTTTGTGAAGTGGCATCTGAGGAGACCCCGGCGCTGGCGATGGCCGATGAAAAGCCCAAGGAAGGAGTCAAGACTGAGAACAACCATCACATTAATTTGAAGGTGGCGGGATGGTTCTATGGTGCAGTTTAAGATGAAGCGGCATACACCACTTAGTAAACTAATGAAAGCCTATTGTGAACGACAGGGTTTGTCAATGAGGCAGGTCAGATTCGGATTTGATGGGCAGCCAATCAATGAAACAGACACACCTGCACAGGTGGAAATGGAGGATGGAGATACAATTGATGAGTTCCAGCAGCAGACAGGAGGTGTCTACTAAAAAAAGGGAACCTGCTACTTTGCTCCAGAACTTTGTTCTTACAGACCAAGAATACATTCTTAATTAGAAAACTGCAATTTGGTTCCACCACATCCTGACTACTACAGTATAGTTTTCTCAATTCTTTCATTTTCCCCTTCCCCATTCCTTTATTGTACATAAAGTAACTGGTGTATGCGCACAACCATAATGCTTTTCTTTTTTCTTTTACTTTTAAACTAAATGGCCAATGGTATATTTTGATTGACATCAAATGGAGATGGGATGGGGAAAAATACTGGTCCTGTGAAAATAGCCCCCTTCTCCATTCGTGGCATGCTCATTCAGCTTTTATCTTTATATTTCAGTAAGTTATTTTGCTCTCACTGTTTTAACTACAAAAAAATCCTTGCATACCTTGTTTGATTGGAGAATTTTAATGTTTTCATTTATCATTGTAAAACCAAGGACAATTTTATAACTTTTTTGTATGTAGCTGTTACATGTAGGGCAATCTGTCTTTAAGTAGGGGTAAATTACTCTTAAAAAAAAAGAATCCTAGATAGTTTTCCCTTCAAGTCAAGCGTCTTGTTGTTTAAATAAACTTTTTGTTTAAAAAAAAAGTGTAGTAGAGTAATGCTGTAAAGGTTGAAAGCAATGATAAAGGAATAAACATGTTGTTTATTAGAGTTATTTTCAAAGTTTGTTTATTAGAAGGTTATTTTCCAAAGTTTATTAGAGTGCTATAACCAAAATTACCAACAAGAACAAAGTATCTTAGTTTATAGATAGATTTGAACCTTTGATTTGCATCTTTAATCACATCACTTAGTGGTTCTATCTGTGGGAGTTGATTGTAATAACAAATTGTTCTTTTTTCTTTTTTTTTCCTTTATTGAGATTAGGTGATTATATAAATTTCACTAAATTCACAGTATTGTGGGGTAGTGATACTTAGTTAAAGTCACAAACACATTTGAACCTTCATAAGGCATATTGTCATTATTATGGTCTATAAAGCTTATGGATACTACAAACTTTGACACTACAGCTATTTTTTTCCTAATCAGGTGAAAATTGTTATTTGAACACAGCAAAGAATTCACATTTCCTTGAACTAAATGAGATGTAGAAAATCTCTTATTGAGGAAGTGGTGCTGTGGCTTAAAGTAGTAGAGCTCTAGCCTTGAGCAAAAAGAGCTCAGGGACAGCACCGAGGCCCTGAATTCAAGCCCCATTACTGACAAAAGAAAAAAGAAAAAAAAGAGAAAAATCTCTTATTGAGAGAAATGTATTAGTGTTTGTTGTGAAGACTGCAAACAAGCTCTGTTAAAGCATCTGGCAATAGAAACGACTACGGTGGAAGAAAATACAGGAGTAGAACAAACCTGTTGCCTTGCAGCATAATTGATATAATCCAAAGAAACAAGCTACTTAAGTTCAGTAAAATAACTGGTAAGCAGTGTCATTAAATGTTGTTCCAATAGGTTTTTAAAACCAATAACTCCTAGGAAACTTGGATCAAATAAATGGGAATAAACAATGATAAATGAGGAAAATCACATCAAAGAGAAACATCAAAAGTAATGAGATTAGCTGCCATGAGACTCAGAGATACTTTTGCTCCATGGATTTCATGGTTAAAGGAAGTTCAGCTTGCAAAGGCCCTGGTATGACACCAACCAGGGACCACTAACCATGGAGAGAAGGCTGTTTATTCTTTAGCCACTTGTGGGGGTTACATTAGGACTTCAAGTTCAGCTGGACCTACTCCCTGTTCCACTTATACCTTTAAGAGGGGAATAGCAGAGAAAAGAATACAAAGACCCCAATCTTTCATTTGGGGGATCTATCCAAATCCTTTCCACACCTCATGTCAGCACCAATGGGCTGGTATTCCTGTTGGCCTCATATTCCAGGCTTGTACTAAGAAAATGCTTCCAACAACAAGCCAGCTCTAATGGAATGCTAATCTCTTCTCCAGAAATGTAGGTCTTTCTGTAGAATCAGGAGAGAGAAGTGGGGATGAAGGAAATGGGGAGAGGAAGAGACAGAGAAGAGTCATTTTCTAAGGAGAAAGAGTAACAGCAATGTTTCTCTTCTTTTGTTATTTCCACACCCCCTTTCCCCACCAGGTACTGGGGCTTGAACTCAGGGACTCACGTTGTCACTTGGCTTTTTCACTTAAGGCTGGCACTTTACCACTTGAGCCACAGCTCCACTTCTGGCTTTTAATTGCAGATAAGAGTGTGACAGACTCTCCTGATCCTCAGATTTTAGCCTTCCAAATAGTTAAGCTTACAGGTGTGAGCCATCAGCACTTGGATCAAATTTTTAATAAATAAAATATTTACCTTATTTGGTGTTTGCCATGTGTGCTGAGATATTTGAGAAACAAAGCAGGATGTTAGTTTGTAAGACAGAAAGATTTCTGTGACTTTGGAACATTTCATGTGGAATGAGCTGACAGAGGGGTTTTCAAGGGTTCTCTCATCCTGTTAGATTGGAAGTGTCATTTTGAGACTCTGCTAACAAGTATAAAGTAATGGAAAACCAATGTCAAATTTTCAAGCTGACGATTTCCCAATTCCAGGACTTTGATCATAACATTCCTTCCCATTTGAAGTATTGCTTGTGCTAAGATCTATTACTTCTTTCAAAATCTAGCTGAGAGTTCCCCTTTCCAGGAAGCCCATCTTGGGATGCCTTTGCATTTTTTATTGTTTCCAATAATTCCATCACCTTTTTGCAATTTTTCATCTTAATTGCACTTAGATCATTGGCCTGGGTGGGATGATTTTGCTGAGTTTAAGCCATTAATTAGTGCAAAATATGTCATTGTGTTCATTTGATGTCCTTTGTTTTTGTTGTTTCCTTTCCCCACCCAATAGAAGTTTCACACCCAGACAGTTGCTTATTTTATGTGAATTTGTTTTACCAGAAAACAAAAAGTGAGGACTAGGTTTCTTAGCAGGAAAACCTGCTTTCCTTTCTCTTTCTTTCTTTCTTTCTTTCTTTCTTTCTTTCTTTCTTTCTTTCTTTCTTTCTTTCTTTCTTTCTTTCTTTCTTTCTTTCCTTCCTTCCTTCTTTCTTTCTCTCTCTTTCTCTTCCTTCCTTCCTTCCTCCCTTCCTCCGTCCCTCCTTCCCTCCCTCCCTTTCTTTCTTTCTTCCTTTCTTTTTTTTTTTAATACAAATTACATGTAATTGCAAAATCTGATGACTTTTGTCAGACTCATACTTGTCAAATGTGGTCATCACTACTAGCATGACTTAGAATATCCTCTCATGTCTCCCATGAAGGTTAACTTGGATGGTCATCTTGACTGCATTAAAAATATACTGGAGCAAAGCTTGGGGGGTACCTGTGAAGGTGTTCCCAGGGAGAATTAACTCCTCCACCCAGGAGGTGGGTAACACAATCCCCATCTAGTGTGGGGATTCTCCTCTGACCCTGTGCATCACAAGGTGAGCAGCTCTGCCTAGCGCATGCTCCCTGTCTTGTGTTCTGCCTTACCTGACCCTAGGCCAAATACAGTGAGGCCAAGGAGTCTGAACTAAATCATCTGAAACCTAGAGCCAAAATGAATTTCCCCATTAACTTGATTTTGTTAGGTGTTTCTCACAAGGGTAGAAAAACTAACAACTAACGTCTCCCAAATTTCCTCACATCCCTTTTGTAGTAGGACCTACTTTCCTGCTTTTCCAACAACCTCTGGTCTGATTTCTATCATCACAGTTTGGTACTTTCTAAACTTTTATGTAAATATAGTCAAGTGGCTTCAAGTCAGTCTGATGTGAAAGCTTTATTCTCTTTACCTAAACTTGTTGTCTCCAAACCACAGAAAATTGTGAAGCAATTGCAGTAGGCTGAATTTGAACCCACTGATCAAATTTGCTAAAGATGTCGATCTGGTTCCATTCCAATCCAACAGTCTCAGCAATAGTCAATCACTGAATCAAACCACTTTGAGCAATTACTGTTAATGATCCTAAACAACTGAGAGAGACCTAAGGGAGAAATAGATGAGTAAAATGTGTTTGTAACCTGCAGCTAGTTAAGAGAGGTAAAAGCAGAAACACCTATGATATGGTGGAGAGTAGGAGAATATGTTCAATTAGGGTATCAGAAAATATTTTTTAAAAGAGATGTCATTTATCTTTAGTTTGAAAAATAAGTATGTTTAAAAAATGAGTGATTATTCTAGGTAGAGACAGTAGCATGGGTCTGAAATGTAGAATGATGCTTCTTCAGAGACAGAGCAGCCTTAAAGATGGAGGACAGGGGACTAGGAAGGTGGCTCAGTGGTAGAGTGCTTGCCTTGTATGCATGAGGACCTATGTTAGATTCCTCAGCACCATATATGCAGAAAAAGCCAGAAGTGGTGCTATGGCTCAAGTGGTAGAGCGCTACAGAAGCTGGACAAAATAAGAACAGAGATTCTTTTCTAAGGCCTCCTGAAGGAAGGGGGTTCTGGTAACAATTTTAGCCTGTTAGACCCATTTCTGATTTCTGATCTCCAGAACCATAAGATAATAAACTTGTGTTTTAGGACGCTGAGTGGTACTTTGTTATACCAGTAACAGAAAATTAATAAAGTGAACAAATTGTGGATTTTTTTGTAGGAGTTGAAGTTAGAACCTCATTCTTACTATTCAATCCCTCTATAACTTGAACCATGTCCAAAGTTCTTTTTGCCTTCAGTTTGTGTTTCAGATAGGGTTTGCCCAGGTTGGCGGTGGATTGTAATCCTCCTATTCTGCCTCCTGAGGTAGTACAGGTGTGGGCTACCATTCCATGTTCAAAAATGTCTATTTAAGAAATACTGCATACTGAAGTTTGGATGTACCCTTTGAGGTACATTTGTAAGGGAGTAATGAGGAATAAGGCTCAATCTATAGTTTGGGGAAAATAGTATGGCAATTTTTTGGTTCCCCCTGAGAATGCATTTGGCATATAGCAAATACAAATATTTTCAAAATTCATTGGTTGCATATGGTTATGGCCCAACTTCATGTACTGAAGTCTTAGCAAGGATCTAACAATGTGATCTCACTTGGAAATAAGTTCATTTAGATGTACTGAGTGAATATGAAGTTCTACTGTAGTAGGAAGTCTCTAGTCCAATAAAATTTGGGAACACAGACAGGCACACAGCTATAAGACCATGTGGAGATGAAGACAGAGACTGTGGTGCTGTTTTGAAAACTCCAGGAACACTGAAGACTCTAGCGAGCTTCCAGGAACTAAAGGGAGAGGCCTGGAATCAATTCTTCATTGTTCTCACAAGGGACCAGCCCTACCCACATCCTTCTAAGAATCTGCAAAACTAAAATTGTTGTTTGTGTCACTCCATTTGTTGTAGCAGCTCTAGAAAATAAACGTATTTGGGCTGGGAAGGTGGCTCAGTGGTAGAGTGCTTGCCTTACACGCATGAGGCCCTGGGTTCGATTCCTCAGCACCACATAAGCAAAAAAGAAAAAAAGCTGGGAAGTGGCACTGTGGCTCAAGTGGTAGAGCGCTAGCTAGCCTTGAGCTGAAGAGCTGAGGGACAACGCCCAGGCCCAGAGTTCAGGCACCATGACCAGACCCCCCCCCCAAAAAAAAGAAAATAAACGTATTTGTTTTTAGGAAAACACAGGAGATATATAAGGATTCAAAGTGTGACAAAAGACTTAAGTGGTTAGTGTTGGGTATGTAATGCGACCTGAAGAGCAAGAATTGTGGCAACTAGACAAGTCACAAAGACTAAAAGGAATGAGACGGAGGGAGAGAATCCAGAGCTAAGCCAAGCAGTGCCTGTGGATGGTTAAACCTTCTAAACCTAAAGTCATGGCATAGCACATAATATTTAACAGGAGTAATGGAGCCAAATATGTGAAATCATATCTGTCACAGAGAACTCAACTTGTGCCAGCAGTTTGATATGCAAATAAATGTATGATATGCAACCCTACTCCCCATAAGAAGAGAAGGACCAGCTCTGGAAGAAAAAAAAATCTCAGTCAGATAAAGCAGGAAAACTTAATACTTTAGAGCAATACTTTGACTTTCCAAACTGCCCCCCTCCCCTGCCCAACTGAAGGATGATGCCAACTCCTAAAAGGATATTCAGGAGATAATCTCTGTCTCCAGCATATAAAGAAAATGTCATAGTCTGGAAAGGTTTATACTCTTCCTGACATGACACACTCAAGAACTAGAAGATTCTGACACATTCAGTTAGGCTCCCTGAACTGTGGCTGATGTGTGTGCAGCTATTGACAAGGCTCCAGTACGATGAGAACAGAATAATACTATCCACTGTGGCCTGTACCTTATCTACATATTTTGTTTGTTTGTTTGTTTTCACCTTGCCTAATAATAAAAGAAACTCTATTTACATGAAGTGAACTAAGATCCAAGGAAAGTTCGTAATTAAGATTACCCAGTAGGTTGTTGCTAATTCCGAATTTGATCAGTGGCATAATTTGGATATGTACTGTCTCACAAAACCAAACTACTGCCATAGGACACGAAAGGTACATTATTGTATATCATCTTTGAAATTTATTTTCAAAAATATGTAGCCAAAAATGTAAACTTATCTTTTTATTGTTGTTATTTAGTTGTTTGCTTTTTTCAAGTCTAGATCTCGCTATGTAACCTAGCCTCAAACTCACAATTCTGTCTCGAGTGCTGGGATAAATCCTTTGTTGGACGTTTAAGCTTGATAGTATATTAATATGTATATATATATATATATATATATATATATTTCATTCAAGTTCAAACAATTGATTGACCCTTCAATAACTTGGCTCATCTCTCTAAAATAAAGGGATTTTAATGTATCATATTTAAAGATTTGAAATAATTGAAAAATATAGTAAAAACCTTTAGATTCTGTTAAATCATATATTCAGAAGTCCTTCATACTCCAAAAGAAAAGACCTACTAGAAAATTAAGAACCTATCTTATTACATAGCCTTATGGGCTGCTTCGTGTAGAAATTTAGGCTTAGTATAAAATCAAATTGAAGTAATCCTTTGAAGTCTCAGAAGTAGAATAAAAAATATGTTATCCTGATTTTGAAGAACAGCATAAAATAGAGCCTCAAGATTGTTCATTCCGTTTTTTTATTTATTCACATTTTAAATGCAAGAAGTAGTTATATAGGGCATTGTATGAGAATTATATGATATCCAGAATCAGAGTATGCACAGATGTGTCAGATGAAATGTTTGCCCTCATAAGATCTAGTTGAGGAAATCAAACATCTGCTCAATTGCCTAGAGCACAAGACAATATACAACCTAATGAAAGCCAGTTTCATTTAATTCAACCAACTTACTGACATGTGTGTCTGTTTTCCTAGAGCTTGTTTTAATTGAGAAGAGATCTTGGACTGAAGTTTGTCTACAGAAGAACGATGGTAACATTTGGAGCTTGAGGAAGAAGAGAGTATTCTATGTAAAAGGTTTCACTCATAGGTTGGTGGTGATAGGTGCTATGGGAGGTGTACTGGAAAAACAAACAAACAAACAAACAAACAGCTAAGGTATAGTGTTTGCAGTTTGCAGTATTGACCATTAAATTATTAAGATCTTGACTGCATGACTTCAAGCTTTTGTGTGTCTATTTTAAAAACAAACAAGTGGTTCAGAAATTTTCTTATCATCATGTGACAGCTATCTTTCACTCCAGGTTATCATGGAGTCTTTCTACAATGGAGGAGTTTCCTTGTTCCTCTAGAAGTCCTAATTAAAGGCTTTCAACACAGAGAAAGCCACATCAGCCCAGAAAACACAGTTAGCTGTTTTCTTTTCTTTTCTTTTTGCTTCATCCCCATATCGTATTTTGGAGAACATGGCATCACATAAAAAGCTCTTAAGTGTTTGTAATCACAAATGTTGACTACAAAGTTTGATAAAAGTCCAATACACAATCCCTATTCCTTTTAAAAATGGTTTTATGCAGTTTGTTCAAAATCAAAGCTTTCTTCCTCAATGGATTTGATTTACTTCTAATACCACACATGAAGCTGTAATTGGGGGTAACTAATTGGATTTCTCCAAAGTGAAAGAAAAGAAATGGAGAAACATTCTAGTAAATAGCACTCCAGGGATACAATGCCTGCTCTTTTTGGATTTTGAAGTATATTGTCTAAATTGGCTTTCTTTTTTTGTTTGTTTAAAAGCTCAAGAATAGTAAAAATAAAGCAGCTGATGTAATGATAATAGTAATATTGATGTCAACTTTGTTTTGTTTTAAGATTACTATAAATGATTTTTGGGATTTTTTTTTCAAGTAGTGGGGCTTGAATGCAGAGCCTGGGTGCTGTTTCCTTTTTTTCCTGTTCAAGGTGGGTGCTCTACTACCTGGGCCACACCTTCATTTTTGGCCTTTTATTTTGTTAGTTGGAGATAAGCCTTTCACAAATTTTCCTAGCCAGGTGGCTTCAAATCTAGATAATCAGAACTCAGCCTTTTGAATAGCTAGTATTATAGGTATAAGGCACTGGCACCTGGCAAATGGTTGAATTAAAAAAATCTTTAAGATAAATGAATTTTCATTGTTACCATGTTTAATATATATATATATATATATATATGCTTACATATATATTCTCAGAAGAAGGAAGATTTTTTTCAATGAGTCTAAAACTGTCACTTTTTGGATTTCAGATGAGGAATTTTACTCTTCCTGAATCTTTATTGAACATCTACTATAATAGATGATGTGGATCTGGAACCTAGTGGAAGGAGAAGGGATTTGGTCACATTGCATTTATGAACATAAACTGATTATCTTAATCATGGCCTGCCTGAATAGAACAACAAGACTAGCTAAATGCCAACATAATATGTGTACAGTCAAACATTAAGGACCAGCATGTTTGTTTGCTATTGTAAAGTGGTTTTGAAAGTGGATGGTCCTTTTAAACTACTTAGTAAAATTGTGAGACTACAAACCCAAATATTGAATGTGTTTGCTCATCTATGGAACTAGATATAAAATAATGATGATGATGATGATGATGATGATGATGATGATGATGATGATAGGACATGAATGAATAGGGGCGCTATCTAGGGGCTAGAGTTAGCAGAAGGAGAAAAGGGAAAAATAATACTGAGGAGTCAAGAGGATTGAAGTATATATACTACATAATGGAACAGACCACACTGTCCAGAAAAATGGGAGAGAAGGTGAATAGGAATATACAATATGCTGTGTACATTTATAGAATTATAAGGAAACCCTTTTGTACTATGATGTATGGGAATAAACTTTTTTAAAGCCTGTGTATAGCAGCAGCTAAGACTACAGATTTTGAAGGTTCAGAGCCATGTCCCACTGCTACTAGTTGTTTTCCCTTCAGAGATTTCTAATTCAGTCATGTTATGTCTCAGTTTCTTCATCTTTAAATTGAGGACGATATTAGTAGTTCTTACTAGGGTTCTTATAAGGACTGACTCAATATTACATGTAAAGAATTTTATTCAGTGCCTGGCATCATAAACCCTCAATTCTCAACATCTTCAGGCGTGTACCATCAAAGTCTCTATTTATAGGTGAGAAAGTTAATGTGAACAAAGCAAAAACAATAATTGAGAGATGTGCCCAAGAGTACATGGCTACTAAAGCAGTTGATCTGGAATTTGAATGATGCACTGTGCCTAACAATTCTGCACAATGACTCTAGTATATACAAGAAAGGGGTTATATTTCCATGGCACTGCCAAGACTAGCCTTCAGTTTGCTAAAATATTTGAAAGTTCATTACAATGCATTTAATATGCAAATACAAACATAGATAAGCCAAGTAAGCCTCAAGAGAAAAAAGAACAAAATTTTCCTATTACTATGTAAGTAAACTATGTTAATACATAGAAAATATGTTGAAAAGTCACATTTAGTTGAAATCTGAACTGGTGGGTATGGATAAGTGGTTTACTGTGCCACTCACACACTGATAATATTAATCTAATAAAACTGAATAAATTCTTTCCATTATTTTTCTTTGCTTACTGGAAAGGCAATAAAAGCTAAATTATGCAAAGAGTTACCTTAGGTCAAATTCAACTGAGAGAGAGAGAGAGAGAGAGAGAGAGAGAGAGAAAGAGAGAGAGAGAGAGAGTGTGTGTGTGTGTGAGTGCGAGTCTTTAGGTAATTGTCTCAATTTTGACAAACATGTTTTGGGCATCTCTGGGTTGGCCAGGCTTATGTTCATGTTGTAATATGTCTGTGCCACCGTATGGTATGTTTGCTTCTTTGAGCTACTGGCTTTCTAAAGTACTTGAAAATGCCCAGGGCAGTGGAAAGTCCCCATGTTCCCATTGCAGCAAAATCTAGTGGTTAAGAATGTAGATCTTACCGACTGAGATCATAACCTCATGCTGCTGCCTCCTTGAAAAATTAAAAGTCCACCAATAGGAGAAAAGATAAACAAATCATAGGATATTTATACAATGGCATAATAAAAAATTGGACAAAATACAGTAAATTACCATTCCATTTACCAATATGGGTAGTTCATGTTCAACTAGCAACACAAGTTGTTTTCTTATTAAAGACATAGCTCTTTTCTTTCTCAACTCTCGTATCCTCCCTACCACCATTTCCCATGTTAGATAATTCAAAAATGTTTTTCCAGCTCTGGGCAAGGTCACCATGCTCCTCTCTTCATTCTTGCTGACCACAGGAGTGGAGGAATATTTGGGACAGCAAGGAACACAACTCCAGAGACAAATGCAAAGACATCAAGAAATAATCAGGTCCAAGGCCACTATTGGGCCCCAAGCCATGCTCAGCACAAGCAGCCTCAACACATTTAAATGGAAACCCATCTTTCCATTTAAAGCCAGCTCTTCTTCCTAGAGGGTGGGATCCTACCTCTTCCTGAAGTAACAGGTGCAAGATCCTCATTTTGCCTGGAAAAATTTTATTTCTGTTTCTCTCAAACTGTGATGTCATTATTTGTGAATTGGCAGTCAGTTCGGGGGGCAGAATTTCTGGTATCAGAAAGTCCAAGAGCAATTAAAAAAAATAAGTGGCGATAGCAATTGGAATGGTTGTGGATTCTGGGGGTGAGGTAATGAAGTACCAGGGAAGACAAGGAGGCACAAGGAGATTTCTAGTGTGAAACAATCTAGATAGGAGGGGTGGTTTCAAAGGTATAACCTGTCAGAAGCTATTGAATTGTACACCTAAGATATGTAGATTTCAAAATATATTGGACTATAATAAGGATGTTTTATATTTGAAAAAAAAACTAAACATAGAAAGAGAAGAAAGATGGACCACAATGGTAGAAACACATTAAAAACATTCTCCATCCTCCACTTGGACAGGCTCCATTGGTTTCTGTTTAGTTTATCTGGTGTGGGTGGATAGCTCCAGGCAGAGCACTGGCTGTTGTTAGGAGTTTGTTGTAGGTGACTGTTGCTATGGCTACCCATGGCTACCCAGTGGAACTATGGGAGCAGGGACCTCAGCGCTACAGAAGCACTCAACCACTATGGACCTTGGCTTTCCTTTGGTCTTGGGGAAATCCATGGAAGTGGTAGCAGTGTTGCTTCCAGAGGACATGAAGATCAACTTTGTCTACAGTAGCCTCCAAAAGGAGTCAGTGGTATGGTTATCTTTCATTGGCTTTGTGGTGAGTCTCTTGTATATGTTCAGACTTATGCATTAAGTTGAACCTGGCTTTGTGAAGAAAGAAATGCAGGTTGCCCACACATTGACTGCACGAATTATGGTAAAGCATCCATTTTTAATGGGCTCACTTCCATTCCAATGGGATATTTACATGTTGAGTCATCTTTAGAAGATACCAGCCTAAGTAAAGAGCCATCTAAAGTACAGACTGGCAGACACCTATGAAAAGTCATAACAAGGATTCATCAGAAGATGGCTCCGGAGCTGTCACATCACCGTAGTGGCTGGGAGCCTGAATCCTTCTGTTTCTCACCAAACGCCTGAAAGAAAACCTCTTCATTTCCTCCATTCGGACTTCCGTGCTACCTTCCCTGTTCCTTCACTTCTTCCTCAGTGTGAAGTCCTTTGTTGTCTGAGCTTCTGGAAAAGATCAAAGAGCCTTCACTCATGGGCTGGAATTTTTGGGTGGAGCCAATTTGAGGTTCTGGAAACAGATACTCCTTCTTCAAGGTTAACCCAAACTTCAAATGAGCCAACGGTTGCACTTCCAAAAATGAACCCAAATCGATGAGACTTTGAAATAATTCTCTCTCTTTACAAGGGACTTTAATTTCATGACTATCTTAAGAACTTAGGATACTTGAGAAAATAAAATTTTATTCAGCATGGCTCAGAGCTTTGATCCTCAGGAAGGTCTTTTGTAAATATCACTTTCAGATAAATTTTATAAGTTGTTTATATTTTATTTCTATTTCTATATAATATATAATACATGTTAAGTCACACATATATAGTATAACAAAAAAGATATTTAAAACATGGAATGGCAGGCTGAGCACAGTAGCTCATATTGTTAATTCCAGCCATCTGGAAGGTGGACTTGAGAGAATCATGGTTTAGGGACATTCAGATGAAAAATCAGTGTGACTCTGTATCAACAAATGAACTAGGGGTAGGAGCTAAATGTGTTGAATTGCTTCATTTTTGCCTGCAGCCAGCCCAGGCAAAAAGTGAGAGACTATGAAAAATAACTAACAATAAAAGGTCTGGTAGGTATTGTTTAAGCGGTGGGTTGCTTGCTTAGCAAGTCAAAGTCCTGAGTTCAAACCTCAAAAAATTAAAAAAAAATAAAATGAAAAGGAAATTTTGGTTTGATTAGACCTATGTTTAGTTATAAATCAAATGAAAATTAAGACATCTTGGTAGATAAATAACAGTAAAGGGTAAAATATAAGAAAAAATATTTTTTTCCCAAAACTTTCAATAGCCCCGTTTCTAATATTTAAATCAGAAGCTCTGGGCAATCTCCATTAGTTCTTCACGTGTACTGAAAGTTGAGGACCACTGATTTTTATGGTACGCAGACTATTTTAATTTATTTAATGTCATGGTAAATCAATGTGAAACTGGTCTTACAGCAACTTCATCTTTATTATGTAATAGAATATCTAAAACAAAAAAAGATTAAAATTTTGATCAGGAAATATATTTTTTGTCTGTTAATTAAATTTTTGAATTTTTCAATTTCAATGATTAGATTCTTACTCCATTATCACTTTCCTTATATCTAAAATTGAAAAATTGAACTATGTTGATCTCCAAGATTTTCTCCAGCTCTCAAAACATTTGATTTTGAATGAGGAGAGAGTTTGGAGACACGCTGAGACTAGAGTGTTACTTATGCGTTACACCATATCCTTTAAATGTTAGGCATGGTGACTCATTGCCTAGAGATTATTAAGTATCTTCTACCTCTCTTTTTAATTCCTGATGACCTGGAATTTCATTTCTTCCTGACATTATGCTCATAGACCCAGAACTCTGTTCTGAACAAATTTCTCCTTATATAAGAACATAGGAGAATATAATTCCTTTTAAAACAATTGCCAATTACTAAAGGAATTTAAAGGAATTGCCAATTATTACTATGGTGTCCACCTGATTGAAAAGTTAACAAATGAAGTTTAGTTCTTCATACTGTGAATTTAATTTAATCATTTTAGTGAGGCAGATTGCGTGTGTGTGTGTGTGTGTGTGAGAGAGAGAGAGAGAGAGAGAGAAAGAGGAGAGAAACAAGAGAGAGCTATTGATAGAACAATAATGTTAAACTGCTCTTAAACTCTTCACACTTCAGGCATAAACCAGCATGATGTTTTGCGCTCTCACAAGTATGGTAGACTATAATTCACCTGATTTTTAGATGATGGAATCTGGGCTTGGGTTTTTAGTCTACAGTGTGGGTCTGGCCTGCTCCACATGTCTCTCATTCTGAGACAAATTGTAAGAGGGACAAATGAAATCATACAATCATGCTTTTTCAGGTTTAGGCTCACACTCTATTACTTCTGCCTGCAATGCCTGGCTTATATCAATGGAACCATAAACTTATTTTTTTATCACAATGGAAGAGGAGGAAATATTACACAGTAGGCCACACTTCATAACAACTAGCCTATGTAGCTGAATGTAAAATAAGAGATTGTTATATCCTATGTGATATTCCTTTGCAAATTTTTCAGGATGGCTCATCTCAGGAAAATCTCTTCTATATATTTGATCCAAGATCATAGGATGGGCAAAGTACTACTTTTTGATTAGCTAGAAATTTCTCAGGCGGTAGCAAAGCCAACAAAAACTTTCTAGTTAGTCTCATCCAGATTAAAATGGCAATCTTCAAGAAAACAACAAAAAATTCTTGTGAGGATGAGGGGAAAAAGAAACTCTGACTTCTGATGGGAGGGTACAGTAGTGTTACCACTATGGAAATCAGTATGGAGGTTCCTCAAGAAACTAAAAATTGATCTACCTTATGCCCTCACACTCTTAAGCATATACCTAAAGGGGAGTAAAACAATTTATAAGAAAAATCCCTGCATACTTTTGTTTACTTTAGCTCTGTTCACAATAGTCAAAATGTAGAATTAGCTGAGGTACCCAACAATGGATGCATGGAGAAAGAAAATATTATTCAGATAAACATTACTCATGCATAAAAATGAAATTGTGTCATTTGCAGGAAAGTGAATGGAACTAGAGATCTCTAAAGCAAGATAAGTTAAAAAAGCCAAATATGCTATGTTCTTTCTCATTGTAGCATATAGATTCAATGATAATGAGCATAATAATAGTAATGGTAATGGACAAGAATGTGACAGGGGGACTTTCTGGGAAGGGATTAGTGGGAGAAGGGAAAGAAGGGAAGAAAAGACCTTGAGGGGTGAGAAAGCTGAAAGGTCAACATATATTTATATACTGGAGAAAAAAGGGACTGTGGTGGATTAATTGAATTAATTTGTTCAAAGTGCCCTGTTGGCAGTATGAAAATAACACAATGAAACCCCTCACACTATAAATGTATGCTAGCTCATAATGAAGCAATAAAAAAATTTGATCTCATTTCTTGTATTTTCCAGAACACAAGAATCTTGCACTTTTTCTGAGCTTTCTTGAACAAAAATGCAAATGAAATGGTTTGTGAGGAGTAAAATGAACTCTGAATGGACTGTTACTGATTCACTTTTTCTGTGAGAGACTGAGGGTAGAACGGAACTCTAGCTCTAGCCTCAAGGGAAGAGCAGGGAGTTAGGTGCCTACATGTGGCATGAATTCAAAAAGTCATTTCTGTGTGTGATAGTTCTGTTTCAATTTTGTTTTGCTTTGATAAATGGGTCAGCTGGCTGCCAATCAGCCTTCCAGGCTGTCCTTATTTTGTGAATTTTTCATTGTGCTTCACAAAAATAAGTGGTAGTCTTTCTGTTGGAAATCAACTCATACCAGTCTTCAAAAAAGTATCTTCAACAAGCAAATTCCATGTCTTTTCCTCCTTGCTAACACATGGACACAAGACATTTTTCTTTGTTGTTGTTTTTAATGTACTATGTGATTTTGTTTCATTTGTATGTTCTTTCCCCTATGATATATCCCATGTTGTCACTGTATTTGATTTTGGTACCCCAGTATTGTAAATACATTTATTTGAATTTCAGAACAACAGAATGGAGAGACAAAGGACAAGGGGGAAACCAATGTAACAGTCATGTACACAAGACAATATGTTGGAAATTATCTGTACAACTTTTTGGGGGGTTGGGAGGGAAAGTGGAAGAAAGCTGAGGGAAGGGGTAACAAGTTTGACAAGAAATGTACCTATTACCTTACTTATATAACTGTAATCTCTCTGTACATTACTTTAACAATAAAAAAATCCATCAGTATGAACCCCCTTTTTTTGACTTCCAAGGAGAAGTTCTGATTCAAAAGCCATTTGAAAGTAATCTTCAATTATTGTTTCATAATTGCTATCGTTACTTTGAAGTCAAGTGTTTGGCTAGAATTCATAAACTTTTGCTACACAGAAGAGACAGAAATCAGTTTGAAACTTAACTAGATTAGCTGGGCACTCACATCTGTAATCCTAGCTACTCAAGAGCATGGGATCTAAAGGAGCACGGGATCTAAAGGATCCCGGTTCAAAGTCACCCCAGGCATAAAAGTCCATGAGATTCCCAAATAACCATCAGAAAGCCAGGCTGGAGGCATGGCTGGAGGCATGGCTGGAGGCATGGCTCCAATGGTAGAACATCTACTAGGAGGAGGAAAGCTTGAACAGGAGCAAGGTCCCTGGCTGTCTTAGGACTCAAATGAAAGTAAACCTGGGTGGATTGGTACCCACTACAAACTCACCATCATGGCATCCAACCAAAAGAGATTATTAAAATTGCATGATAGTTGCTCATTATAAAAGATATTCCTGTCTATTATTAGAAAGATGCTACCTTTATGGGTAGCTTCAGAACTTTAGATCTCATGGCCAGGGAGAGGTTCATGGTCCTGGGGTAAGATTTGGAAGGGCAAATAGGTGAAAAGACTTGCTTTGTAACAAGACTATTCATTCTGCTTCATTCCTGTAATACAAGCTTCTGGTTGTTGAAAGAATTATTTCTCACAAGTGCCTGTTTAATTGGTCTAACAGAGATTTAGGAAGGGCAGTCTCAATTCCTGAGAACTCTAGGAACACTTTCTTCTCTTGAATTATAGGAAGGTGTATTAGGAGTGACTACTTATCTTTGTAGTGGCGTTTGCCTAGTAGAATGAGGTAAACTGACAATATCTCACAATCATTTCAGGGTAGCAGTCACAGATAGTGTCCAATAATATTTAATAAATCGAATGAGTTTTCTTAGCAACTGAAACACTGGCATTTTTCTATGTTTCCTGCCATTATACAGGGAAAAAAGGGATCTTGGTCCATTATGTAGCTAAATTGAAAGAAAATTGATTGTTGTGTCTAATGTAAAACTTTAATGGCACTGCCAAGACTTCCCTGTACAGTTCTTATGTAAGAAATACACTTATTTCCCCTTTGAACTACCAGCTATATGTAATTTTGGAAGCTATAAGAAATTGTCAGTTCCACAGTTATAGTCTCTTGGAGTCAAGAAAATGCACTTTTAGACTCTGTGAGATTATAGTAATAAAATTATTATATTTAGTCTGAGCTCTCAAGGGAAAACAGTAACTCCTGAAATGTTAAATAAAAAGGACATATGCAGAAGAAATTAAGGAACCAGATGTCACTAGAAAATATGCTCAGGGTTCCATATTTAGTTGACTGTTAATTGCTAAGTGTCTCTAGATAAATTATGATTTTTCTTTTTTTTTTCTTTTTGGTCCGGTAGTGGGGCCTGAACTCTGGGCCTGGGCGCTGTCCCTCAGCTCTTCAGCTCAAGGCTAGTGCTCTACCACTTGAGCCACAGCGCCACTTCCGGCTTTTTTCTTATGTGGGGCTGAGGAATCGAACCCAGGGCCTCGAGCATGCAAGGCAAGCGCTCTACCACTGAGCTACCTTCCCAGCCCCAAATTGTGATTTTTCTTAATGTTGTTAAAGAAAAACAAACCCACCAAATATTAAAGTGAATTTAAGTAAAAAAGTAGTATGATTGTTTAATTTTGATAGCATTTGGATAACTGCTCACAATATAAGTGACAGAATTCAGTTATATTCACAAGATGGGTAAATAAAAGATCTGAAGGCAGATGGGTTTTATAAACAGTAATTATTGCATTGGATGTCAGAATCCCAAATTTCTGGTCCCAAAGATAGCTAAAATTCAATGATTAAAAAAAAGAGGAGAAAGGTTGGAGGTGTGGCCAATGAGCAAAAGCATCAGGTACTGAATTGGGGTCATGGTCTGGGTGGGGGGAAACCCTATACCCCAAAACCAAAACACTAAAAACAACAACAAAAAAGGAGGCAAAAGCAACATTTGAAGGTGAAGCTTGTCAATATTTCAGAGAAAGGAATTTGAAGGTCTTATTGTTATTGGTTAATAAGTGACATCAGAGAAGAAGCCAGGAGGTCAATTGTTAGGCTATCCTTTCCCACGAGATGCTATGGGTAACAAGGACCTAAGCAGTCTCTCCAGTTACCATGGAACACTGTTCAAATAATCAGGGTATCTTCCCTGCTGTGAATCTTCATCGGGGTCAAAAAATTTTCAGTGGCATCCAACTGTTACTCTGACTTCTTAATCACAATCTCATGATGTCACTTCTGTAAGAACTAGAGTTTCTAGAAGTTTCATTCCTCTGAAGAGAGCTAAGACAGTTGATTATGTTCCCATATACCATAGTAACTGAAAAGGCTTGGGTAGTTAGAGTGTTTCTCTCAAATGTTTGTTTACATGCCAGAAGCACATAAATATTCTTTGTTGAACATGATAGAGTTTCTAAGATGTATAACACAGAGAGAGGCAATTAGGTCATTGTGGGTGCTTGGAAACCCTTGGAAAGGATTAATGTAGCTCGCATGGGACCCTACTAGTTTCTTCAATAGTGAGTTCTTATAAAAATTGTGTTTTAGAACTATACAACTTCAGGCGTGGGGGGGGTCAGGAGGAGGGAGGAGTTGGGGAGGTGGGGAGGGAAAAACAAACAAACATAAATAAATAAATTGTGTTTTAAGATACTTCCTACATATAAGAAAAGCACCTTATTGTGGATATCGAGTTCTTTGTCTCTTCCAGAGGACCTAAATAGTAGAGAAATATGTGCTTTAATTTCTCTATGACAACAAAGCACATCATATATCACTCAAGGTACATGCTCCTCTTCTGTAAAGGGAAGACAGTAACATTACTTCATCGTTTGAGAACTAAGTAAGCTAATATGTAAATTAACAATTGCCAAAATAAATTTTGTAGAATAAGCAACTCCAAATTCAGTGGCTTACAACAGCAACAATTTTCTCCTATTAAAGGACCTGTGGAAAGGCTGAGTGGATCTTTTTCAGCCAGCTGGACTTGGCTCTTTTCTACATTTCTCCACCCTCTTATAAAAGTAGCTATATTCTCCTCTTAGCAGCTCACAGGAGCATCAGAGTGTCAAAGCACACAGCACATGGAAAGTTACTGCTTAATATACAGCCATTGCTCCAAGAAAGTCATGTGGTCTAAAGCCAGTGGGCAGAATGGCAGTGTGTTTGTTGCATGGTCTTCCAATCTACAGTGGTGTTATTCTTTTTCTTTCACATTCTATACTCTATGTGCAGTTCTGAGAAAGACAAATTTGAAGGTATTGTCAAGTTTTCTGAATCTGGATTCTAGTAGGATACTGTGTATTTTTGTGGATCTACATTACAAAGTTCTGAGGAAGGGAACCATATGCATGCTCTGATCTGTCCATGATACAGAGAAGAAGGGTCAGTGAGGATGACGTTGTAGTTATTGTGGGTTCTAGAGCTTGAGAGCTGGTGCTAGGAGCTTTAACAAAGTTTGGTTTAACAAGGGCTTTGCAATTGGATCCCAGGAATACTGAGAACAGCAGAGCAGCAGTCAGACTCTGGGTGCCTACCATGGGACTTCACTCCCTGACAGTGCACATTTGGAAGATAGTATAGGCATCTCTGATTTATAAATAAAAAATTACTCTGTAGCTCTGGTATTTTTTAAGTAGGAGCAAGAATTACTTTTCAACAAGAAATGAATATTTTCCCCCAGTCCCTTTCCTTAACCTGGGAGACTAGACTGTCTTACACTCTGAGAGGCTGGAATGCTATCATACTCCACTTCTAACTTAACTGTGATAGCTGTCAGAGATGTTAGTCTATACAGTGTAGGTGTCTAAAAGTGTAACCACAAACGCATTGTTTAATAGGTTGTTCTAAATAGTAGCTTTATTTCCACACTAGAGTGACAGAATCATTTCAGTGGCTATGGGTTTCAGGATTTGAAGCTAGCTTGGCACTGGAGAGCAGAAATGGTTAATCAGAAAGGGATTCAATGGGTCTGGAAAGGAACGAAGCATGGATGAAAAAACTGGGACATGTACATGTATGAGAACTTTTGTAGGGAGAATGTCCACACGTTTGAGTAAATTCTCAAAGGGGTTCATAATACAGACAAGCCAAGAACTAATTTAGAATGTTATTTATAAGGGAAATTTCTTTTCTGATTTAGAAAAACAACTTACAAACAAATTTTTGGAAGCCAGCCTGTTGAAAGGTTGAGAGTTACAAATATATCTTGCAATGATGACTCATCCTAAAATGAAATTTTGTGAAAATTTTAGGAAATGCTTTGGTTGTATTCTCAGATCAAGTTGAGCTTGAAGTATTCTTTTATTCACTCATCCTTTCCTGGAAATTATTCATGCTACAAAGGTCTTTAATATCAGATGTTTCTACAAAAAATGGTTCACTTAAGCATGTTTTTTTCTTACTTTGCATCTAAAATAAATCTAAACCACCAAAGATCTTTTACTATAAAGAATCAATGAATCAGAGCAAACAGAGAGAGAGAGAGAGAGAGAGAGAGAGAGAGGAGAGAGAGAGAGAGAGAGAATGAGGAGGGGGGATTGTGGATAAATGTGAAGATAGAAGCTTGGGGCTAAGAGGATTTGTGGAGAGTGACATTCTTGACCTTCAGGGACTTGCAAATAATTCTGAACAAACTCAGCCTTGACCCAAACCTTTTAAAGGTTATTCACATGGTTTCACTGTGCCTGCTTCCAGCTGGAACTGGACGTGGAAATACTTATACTGAAATAACATTGGGAAAGGAGCCCCTGTGAAGCTTCTGATCAAGTAGGAACTGAGAGAAATGGAAAATCCCAGGAGACTAGCTCATTTATTATTTTTATCTTCCCTCCTGCCTCATCCTAAGAGTCTTTTAGCTGATAAGGATCTGTACACAAGAATAATTTTGTAATGCATGATATTAGCTTTGTAGCTCTCTGATAACTCAGACTTGAATGGTGCTTACAAAGAAGATTTATCTGTCTGTGAATTGTTGCAGAAATCACTCTTCCTAACAATTTTAGGAGGACTGAATCTTTCTGAGTTATTTTTTTCCTGAATTTCTGACATCTAAGTTAAGAAGTTTTTTTTTAAAGAGGCATCTTCTCAATTTCCTGATTTTACTCAAGCTTTTTTCCCCTCCTAGTTTCTGAAACCAAGTTATGTATTTTTTATATCAAGATTATTAAAACTTAGGAAATGTAACACATATAACGAAAACGTTTACATTGGTTTTTACATATATGGTAAAGGTGAGATTAGACATCTAACAAAGATAAGATATCTATGTTTTGCTTACCCAGGATTTGCAAACTGTCACCAATAATTTCTTAAAAGTATGTATCTGCATGAGCAAGATGGTTTAATCTGTCTGCATGCTGAAGAAGTCCAAACTTTAACAGGAGCAGAAAAAGCAAAGAAAATAAATATAAATATTGGACGGCTATACACTCTGCTTCTGCACTTGCCTAGAGTAATATGTCCCAGCAACTTCTCTACAGATTCAGATTACAAGGAAGGCAGGAAGATGGCCCTTCCTCATCCCCAAAGTCAAATGGCAATAATAGATTCATAACTGCCAGGTATAGGAAATAGGGAAAGTCTGTTCTGTGCAGTTTTCTTATTGTTGTGCTGTGCTGTTTAGCAAATACAAATTAATTGACCTCATTTTATAGCACAGAGTACAGTTGTACTTTACAAACACAGCAGTTCTAAGAGAAGAGATGAGAAGAGAAGGATGTTCCCAGGATTCCCAATAAAAAACCTTAGCAAAAATCCCCAAATCTTAGCTAAGGTGAGAGATTTTCCTATCTTCATTGTCCTGAATCTAAAATAATCAAAACCCCTTACAGCCAATTTTTTCATAAAGTCTTTCTTTGTCACCAATTCTGGCCCAGCTTTGTTGAAGTATATTCAACAAATAAAAGAATTTGTATACATTGAGGTATGCAACATGATCATTCATAATATCTATGTATTATGAAATGATTACCACAAGAAAATAAACACATTAATCAACCAAATGGCTTCTGTGTGTGTATGTCTGTGTGTGTGTGTGTGTGTGTGTGTGTGTGTGTGTATGTTGAGCAAACGAGACCGAACATGAGCTAATTTTAAGGCTGCATACCACATGGTATTAATCTATATATCATCAGAAGATTGCTAGAGCTTATCTTTTAAGTCATTTTGTACAATGTTGTACATGTTGACTAAGATCTTCTATGCTTCAGCTTCCGGTGACTACTATTCAATGCCAGAATTGTCTTTCTTGAAGTTAAAAAGTTAAGCTAGCTGGGTGCAGGTAGCTCATATCTGTAATCCTAGATATTCAGGAGGCTGAGATCTGAGGATCATAGTTCAAAGTCAGCCTGGGCAGGAAACTTCATGAGACTCTTATCTCCAATTAACCACCAGAAAACTGGAAGTGGATTATGGCTCAAGTGGTAGGGTGTTCGCCTTGAGCTGAAGAGCTGAGAGACAGTGCCCAGACCCACAGTTCAAGTCCTATGGCTGACAAAAGAAAAAAAAAGCAAACGAAAAAATTAAGCTATTATATATATGAGATTTTAGTAAGTATATATATATATATATATATATACTTTAGTAAGTAATGAGATTTAGTAAGCATTGTATGCTATGCATGTTTATGCTATTGCATGCTTTATAAACTTTCCAGGGCATGGCGTAGGGTCTTATTTAGAGGAGAAGTTTCTTAAATGTTTGGTTCATTTGCACATATTGGAATCTGGAATTCTAGATTCCAATTTCAAGCCTTGAACATGTTTGGCAAAATTACTAAATGGGAAAAATGTGCTCCCAAAATTGGTTTACTTACCCTCTCACTATATATTTGATCAAGGTCAATGTGAATCTGCCATTTTTCTGATTGACATTATTAGTTTCTGTTGTGACAATGTCCCTTAGATTGTTCCTCTTGATTAAAGTGGTTTCTGGAAAATTCAGAGCAAGTGAACATGATACCATGTAGACCTCCAGACGACTTACGTGATTTGAGTCCTTGGGAATGATATCCAGAGTGGAAGGGATATTTTAGGATGTAGCAGTCTTGTAAAACCTCTTGGATTACAAATCACACCAAGCAGAAAGCATCGCTGATTTGTTTTAATTTTAAAGGCTGGAGAGGGAATGACACAATATCCACTGAGAGAGCAGAGTCTTGCCCCTCATTTTGCAGATGGGAAAATTGCAGACCCCAAGTGACTGGTCAATTTGAAATTAATGAAGACAGAATTGGAGGTGAAAAGAAGGAGCCATACAAGGTGATCTGTCTATTAAACTTTTATTTGCCCACAGATTAACGATTTACAGCTCTGATCTCTGTTTTCTTTGGAAAGTGGTAATTCTAAGTGCACCAACTGTGAGCAATAAGTGGAATAAATGTATAAACTCATGAAATCCTGGTATGTCCAGTTTTCTGGGTTAGCATATGTTTTAGTAATAAAAGCCAACAAACCTTTGAAATACTATTTTGAACTAAGTCAAATACTGTTACAATGTTTATTTCTGAGGGAAATCATATTTTCTGTGCAATAAATTTAAATGAACTATTTTTCCTTTATTTGTTATTTTAGCTTGATCTTGACGATGGGACAATAAAATTTATATTTGACAATGGCATTAATATAGTATTTACAATGGATATCTGCTTCATTTTAAAAGATATTTGTAACACTGAAAAATGTGTGCAATTCTCTCTCTCTCTTTCTCTCTCTCTCTCTCTCTCTCTCTCTGTGTGTGTGTGTGTGTGTGTGTGTGTGTGTGTGTGCTGGTCTTTTTTTTTTTAAATCAAGGCTAACACTCTGCCACTTGAGCCATGGCTCCACTTACTGGCTCTTTTGGAGTCTTAGAAACGTTTCCACCTGGACTGGCTTAGAACTGCGATTCTCAGCTCTCAGCCTCCTGCATGCCTAGGATTATAGTCATGAACCTCTGGTACCCAGCTTGTCCAATTCTTTTTGCTCAATTTTAATGTTGTAGATCTTTTCTCAAAAAATGCAAGGTTAATAAAACTATATATTTTCAAGTATTTAACTTGGAGCCAACAGTCTTCTGATATATGTTATCTTATGAAGGTTTTGATTAATTTCCTGTACCTAGGGAACAGAAATATTATTCTAATAATATTGGTTTGTAAACTATAACACAATAGAACTCCTCTAGTCATGGGCTTACATGACAATGACAATTGTATAGGATTGTATGTCTAATATTTGGAGTAAGGAATATGTTTTGAGATTTGCATTAATAAGAGAAGTATCTGTGTCACCTTTAGTACCCTTTATCCATGACCCTATTTGCATGTCTTCATCATGCAGAGTGAATCAGTCTTTCTGGCTGCTTGTTGAGTGAAAATACAGAAGAGAAAAGATAGTGTTCTCCAGATGTATTGTCAGCTGGTGGTTCCAAGGATGATCCCTTGGACTTCACACACTACCACAATCATCATAGCATGTTTTTAAAACTGAAAACTTGAGAAAAACAATTTTCCAAGTAATTAGAGAGTAAATCTGTGCCTGAAGACTGACTCATCACTGCGGTGGACTATTTTATGCCCCAATGCAATGATTGTCAGTCCTGTTTTAACAGCTTTCAGAAGTTGGCCTGAGAGACATTCCTAGGAAATTAGGATACATCTCTCTTTAAACGTACCCTTTAGTGAGAAAGACACTTGCATTCCTTTGGATTCTCTATTAATGAGCCACATGTGTGCTAAAGTTTATGTAACTTCAAAAAAATAAGCAGAGGAAGAAAGATTGCTGCTGTTGAGTGTGTTCTTAAGGAACTGATAATGTGATGATTTTTATATGCCAATTTTTATCCTGTTTTCCGTTTTCATTCCACTTTTCATTCTGTTTCCAATTGACTTAATGTGTTTGTGATTATGAACATCTGTTTGCTTATTTAAACTTTATGGTTTCTGTGCTAAGGCACCAAAGGAACACATAAAAGGTGAGAGAATATTTATTCAGAGAA
Source organism: Dipodomys ordii (assembly GCF_000151885.1). Taxonomy (NCBI): domain Eukaryota; kingdom Metazoa; phylum Chordata; class Mammalia; order Rodentia; family Heteromyidae; genus Dipodomys; species Dipodomys ordii. The sequence goes on along the minus strand of NW_012267219.1, from coordinate 6,612,164 downwards.
TCAATATCATAATAAAGTGCCCCATAAGGTTTATCTAACAATCATGTTAATTTTTAAATTGTTATAAAATGAGTCATGTAATATCCATCGTAACCCATACAAACTTGAGATAGTGTCACAACTAATAAATGAGTAGGGGTTCACCCCCCCCCAGCCAAAGAAAGAAAAAGCAACACAAAAACCCACACTTTGGCCCATAAACTTGAAAGACATGGGCTTAAGCATTCAACTTTCTGAATTTCATAAGCAAATAATCAAGATGGCAATATAATCCAGTAAATTCAACATCTGAATTTTTATTAACATTGACAACTTCTTGGTTAAAACTCCTTGTGGGGTACAAAATCTTGTTTATTCTTGTAAAGGAGGAGAAGCAGATAAAAGTCTTTTAAAGTTCTTTATTCACTTGTCAAGATAGGTTGCTATAGTCAAGCAAACAACTTGATTGTTTTCTAGGCATCTTGATAATTGAAAGTTTACTATGCAAGAAATGAGTGCTATTTATGACACAAAGTAGAAAAAAACCTGTACTCTTGTAAATGAATCAATCTGGAGTCGTGCCCAACTAGGAAACAATCATACACTGACACTTGTGGCTTGGGACTTAATGTTCAGGGGAGTTTAAATCTCTTCATACCTCCCACAGTGTATTATTAATTATTTTTCCTTTTGCTGTTTCTCTTCCCACTAGACTTTTTTTCTCCTTAGCCTGCATACATTCCTAAATATCCCCTTTCAAAAAAGCTGATCTACTCCAAATTAAAATTTTTAATTACCCAAATTAATTTTCTGCTAATTTCTTAATATATGTGACTGAAAAATATTGACACCCATGTTTAGTGATGCTACAAATACTTGGTGGCATTATGTAGAGATACAAGATTAAAGGGAGATGTATGAATAAGTATTTATAGCAATTACTAAATTCAGAGAAAGGTTTAATAAAAATAGCTCTTAAAATTATTCAAACAATAATTATGGTAAAAATTCATACCAGCTTGTTTCTTGGAAAATACAGATCTGTTATAATATTTTTTTTTATCATGACAATAAATCACCCTGATTTTCATATATACTGTGTAAACATGAAAAAAATGTTTTGGTTATAATTTATTCAAGTTGTAATAACTCTTAAAGTCAAGTTGTTCTGTGATCATTGTGAATGTATGACATATTTATTTGGTAAAACAATTTTAAAAAAATCAACAGGTTTCAAAATTTTAGTACATATGAGGGATTAGAATGCAATTGCTGATTTATACACTATCATTGAAGCAAATCTATCTGAATGCAAAGCAGGCTCAATGAGATACAAATAGAACAGTACATGTGCTAGGACATCCCAGGTCCTGGGAGATGTTTGTCAGAATACTGGGAGGACATTGAGAAAGCTCCCCATGGAGGTGAAACCGGGGCATCTGTAGCCAACGATCATAAGCTGTGGCTATCCTGGGAAGAAGTAAATTCTGGGAAGGAAATAACTTGAACCATGCCTGAGAACAAGTGAGAGAGCAAATTTAATTTAATTTAATTTACTTTCTCAAGGTCAGAAATAGTTTGTCCCAGACAAAAAGACTGGAACAGCATGAACTGGCTTTAGCCAAGTAGGGAGATTAATAATGATAGCAAATATTTGTAGATAATTTGATGTGAGTGTAGAATTGTTAGAAGTACTTTACCTGCCTTAATGAATTAATTCATCCTAAGACAAATGATTAGCACCTTTACAGATGTAAAAAGAGAAGAAAAGAAAATGGTTATAGGTTACACAGTTACTAAGTGATGCTTGCGGAGACAAACGTTGGCTGTCTGACTCTACCAATGTGTATAATTTGCCAACACAAAACGGTGCACCCTTGAGATGTGCATGTTTATTTGGATTACCATTAGGTTATAATCACTTTCATAATATGATCCATAATATGAAATGTCTTTCTATTTTCTAGTGTCTTCTTACATTTCTTTTCTTCAAATGTCTTTGTAGTTGTTATTTTTATTTATTTTTTATTATATAGCTGCTTCACCTCCTTAGGTTTACTCTTAGGTATTTAAGATTTTTTGTGTATGTGTGGGTGTTTTTGTTTTTCTGTCTTTTCTTTTTTTGGTACTGAGGATTGAACCCAGGATGTTGCACTTGTTAGGAAAGTGCTTTGCCACTGAGCTACATCCCAGCCCTGGGCATTTAATTTTCTAAAACATATTTTGACTGGGATTGTTTTCCAGACTTCTTTCCTAGCCTCTTGGTAGTCACTGTGTTGAAAGGTACTGATTGTTATGTGCTGCCTTTGTATCCTGCTACTTTGACAAAGGTATTCTTCAACTATAAAAGTTTGACCCATAGCAGTATTCCTAGGGAAATATTGAATTATAGGAATTTATTTATTTTAGTAGGCATGTATGTCTTTCACCCATTGCAACCACTCCAGTAAGTTTTATGACTATATGTTTGACCACCATTATAACAATAGCTTTTCTTGGAACTGTTTTGTCAGTTGTATAAACAGGTCTCCTGCATTTATTCATAAAACTCAATAGGGATCCAGAGGATGTTTGCTGAATATACAAAGTCCTTTGCAATCTATCATTATTCTTTTAAAAGTATATATATATATATATATATATATATATATATAGTTAGCTATTGATACATTGCTTTTACACAGAAAGTAAAAGATCATACACATGAGAGAGAAACCATCTTGGTTTTATTTTTTCCCCTTTTTCCATGAGTTTGGCAGCAGAGTTTGAGACAAATCCTTATTTTCTTGCCCAATAAATGAAAATATTAAAATGCTATGTATTCCATTGATTTTTTGAAGATTATAGTTATTGCAATTGTATTCTCTAAATTGTTAAGTATTTACATTTTTCCTAAATCTTCTCAACTACTAGGAGATTTCTGAAGTATTTATTTACATGCAAGAGGTCTCCTATTTTCTAGAGAAACCGCTTTCCTATCTGTCAAGACAGAAATTATGTTGGAACAGATCTATTCTACAGGATTTTTGTCTGGACAAGCTTGATCCTTTTCTTTTTTTATATATTTATTTTATTTTATTTGTGAACATACTGTACAGAGGGGTTACAATTACATGGGCAGGATAATGTGTACATTTCTTACCAAGCATTGCAGCCTCCTCCTTTGTTTATCCTTCACATCCCTTCCCAGCCTCCCCCC
>NW_012267219.1:6600382-6607631 GCF_000151885.1 Dipodomys ordii | reverse complement strand
ACAAAGCTTGATCCTTTTCAACTATAATGACAGAAGATGGGAAAGAACTTGGTATCTAGAGAGACATAAATACTTAGATGATTTGTTTTATTTTGTGGGAATAAGCAAAAGCCATCTTTCTCTTAAGTATGAACAACTCTGAGTGGGAATAGGTGGGATGAATCCACGGGTATCCGGAGGCATTCTGTGAGGATAATGCTCAGGGGTTTTACACTTGCTTCCTAGTGTTCAGAATTTAGGGGGGATATATTGGAATGTGCCAGGGAAATATTACAATGTCTGGTGCTCAGAGGGGTAGGGCTTTAGTTTTGGAATTGGAATTTGGAATTTGGTGATGGAATTTGATGGGATATCTAAGCTACTCTGCCCAAATGATTGTGCCTGCTTAAAATAGTTGAATATAGGAATATCATTAGAAATAACAATTTTAAAGGGAAAACTCTATAATTTGGTACTCTACACCTAAATAAAAAACAGAGTAACATAAACTATAAACTTACCAAACAACAACAGAACTAGAATGGGGAACTAGAATGTTTAAAGCATACTTTGATTGAAGGTTTAACTTTAGGTCATATAAATCGTTTACATACTTACTGAAGAAAATATAATTTAGAAAAGCAGCTCTGAAATATCAAATACAAATTAAATAGAATTAACTGTTATTAAGTAGGTATATAACTTTTCAGAAAGGAACTACTATGCTTTAACACATGGTAATGTCAATATATATTGCCTATATGCTAGCAGCTAAGACAAATGGAGGTACAATACAAATACAATACAATACCTAACTTTTTAATACCTAAGGTAACTTGAACTTATGACTCTGTCTTCTCCAATGTCCCTTCTCAATCTTTCCCATCCCCATCATTGCCTTCATCAATTCCTGCTCATTATTGGGGCTCACTTTAAATATTTCTCAGGAATATCTTCATTGACAATTCAAGAATAAGATGGCCTTTGTTGAAGAATGGCTAGTATAGCAATCAGCCCTTACCATTATATAGAATTTCCAACAGTAATTATGGAATAATTTGTCCTCTTTCCAAGTATTGTTTATCCTTGTGAGTAGAACCAATGCTCCCTGGAACTGTTGTTCACTGCTTTACACTACCCGAGCACAGAACACATTGTTACTTAATAAATATCAATTGAATTAATAAAGGAAGTCATTGAAGTATTTCTGTTACTGAAAATCCCTAAAGCCACTCCCTCATATTTGACAATCTATATTTGGGCTAAGATTTGTTTAATTTAAACTCTTAGTTCAATCTCTGATTTAACCCCCTCTCTACACCCCCACAATTTCTGACAACAAGACTGTTCTGTTTCCTCTAGTGACAATGTTTTTTTTTTTAATCAAAATATCTGTTGTTTAAGTGCGATTTTCAGTTTTAAGGAAAATGAGAAACGAAACAGAACAGTTTTGCCTTTTTGTAGTCAGGAATGACAAACAACAGGATTTTTAGCTATTTAAACACAGATGTCTTGGCTTCAAACTTAATCTCACTGTTTGCAGTCTCTTAATTCATCAATTATGCTAGTTTCCCTTGGTAGTTCAAGTTCACCAGAGTCCTACTTTTATTATTGTTATTATTATCATTTTCTCTCCAGAATCCTATTTCTTAGTTTGTAGAACAGCTTGCTCATTTTTCTTTAAAGAGTTCTCTTTAAAATTGCACGGGAACACATGTTTATTATTGAACAATCATGAGATATAAACAAGAAGAATCTCCAACATGTTTACTACCCAGAGATAACCTCAGTTTATATTTTGTTGCATAATCTATAAATTTTTCTATTTCCACAAAAAGAGATCCTATTCATTCTTAATATAATTAATGCAAATTTTTTCACTCCAAATATATCACAAATATTTGTGTCTGTAAGCCAGGGAAACTCACTTCTTATTTCTAGGAATAGAAGGTTTGGTGTCTGTTTTGGAGCACATGCTTCCTGTAAATGCTAAGTGGATGCCTGTTGGCTGAGTCATGCTGGCGGTATTGCTTTTCTAGACCCAGAAGAAGCCTTGGAACAAATTTACCAGTAACTGAAAAGGATGGTTCCTACCTGATGTGTGATAGTCTGTTCTTTATAGACATATGGAAACTTCATTGTCTCTCCATTGAATTTACTGTTACCTTGGTGATTTCCTATGGAGTGGGTCTTAAATACTGTCATGTTCAGGTCATTAGTCCTCAGTAGGAATGTGTTATGTAGTCTAAAATTTCTCTTGGAACACATCAACATTAACATTCCCTGTAAGGAAGAATGAGGGATAGGGTAGATAGGGGAGGAATGGGTGACATTGATCAAGATATTTTGTATCCATAAACTGCTTTATTAAATGGCAACTCAATTGTACAACTACTTAAATATAATAAAAATGTTGAAAAAACTTCTCTGCAAGATTAATTTCTTAGTAATTATTTCATTCTCAGTCTATTCAATATGCCTGTGCAGATTTGTGTGGATTGTCCATCATCTACCAATTGGATTGCTGTTTTTTTAGAAAAAGCACACACAAACCAAATCTATCATTACTAGTATTGTCAAAAGGTACCACTACCACAATAATGGATGAGGGCTCATCTTCTCCAAATTAAAAACTAAGCAAATCGAAGCAAAAAAAGACATAGCAACAGTAACTGCGGTTTGTCCTCTTTTTGTGTGCTTAAGTGTCCCAGTCTCATTACATCATTTGTATACACCTCCATTTCTTGACTCAGCATTCAAATATTCTTCCCATGTGATAGGCCTATTCTCTCCCACTTCTCAAAATAAACCATGTGAAATAAACACAAACCCTGTAACAGATTATGACTTTCTTTGTATAATCAGTGCCTGACTGAAGGACTGGAGAAAACATGCAGAGAAATCACTAGGAGAAATATGATACACAATTCATCAGCTCTAGAAATATTTTTGTATTCCTAACTTTTGCATTCTGATCACAACATTTTCATAAAAATATAAATTTATGAATTTACTCTGTCCTCTGGATGTTTTCTGGTGAGCTTTATTAGATCCAATCCCCTAAGATAAATACTCAGGAGAAATGACAGATGTTATCCTGTCACTAAGTAATGAAAATTTCATTTCAAGTGTGTCTGGGCACATTATGCATGCCAATTGCTTCCACAGCTCAGAGAAACAATGCACGTGTAAACAGGCACTTAGATCCTGAAAACATTGGCAGAATTCTCCTATTTGTCATCAGGTGGAATTTCTGTTTTTCTCCAAAAGACAGAAACTGAGTCTGGCACTGTCAACACTCAGAGTTCCTTTTCATGTTTCTCTTTGCTTACACTTCTCTGCCTACCTTGTCAAATTGCTGCCAATAATATCCAGTCACCAACCATGGCACTGGAGGAAGAATTAATTGACTACAAGGAAGCATGGTTGGCCCAGTGTGTTCTCTCTTCAGTCCAGTCTAGGCCTTACTGCAGGTGGGCAGGGTATAGAACCGGAAGGCAGGTTAACAGGTGTGTAATGACAGCTGATGTCTAACAGATGTATCACCACTTTAATGGAAACTATTTCCAAAAAAAAAAGATTTTATGAAGTGCATATATTTCCATAGCAACCTCTCCTGTTGTATTGAAGCCCATGAGAAAGAAATGTAAGAATAAACACAGCTGTTTATATGTGGAGTCATTCTGAAAATCTCTTTCTGAATAGAGAATGCAGAATGCATTTTTCTGGTCTGTTTTATTCCACAGGTATTGCTTCCCCATCTTGGAAAACCTCTTATTCATTAATATATGTCTTTATGCTATTCCTACCGGTACCACATACACTAAATAGATTTAATAATATCCAATTGTAAAGTGTTACTAGCTACTAGGCATCAGGCTAAACTTTTTTTCATTTTTTAACTCTTATAGTAAGCCTATGAAGACAGAGGATTTAATCTTCCTGAGATTACAGACAAAGAAATGGAAGAGAAAGATGCTATTTGACTTACCCAAGATTACTTAGTGAAGAAAAAAAATCAAGGAAAGGACAAAATCCTGCTGGATTTTCTATCTAACTCAAAAATTCATGCTTTCTTATGGATAAATTCAGTAGTTAGGAAGCTTTTTACTTCCTCTTAGATAAGATAAAATTTAGGAGCGCTGTTCACCAGAGATATTGTCTCTAGTGAGGTGATACTGTCTAAACAACAAGTTTTAATCCATTCACCTTCATTTGGAGCTGTACACTTTTTGCATTTGACTGCTAAGTATTTTTTCTTGTTTCTTTTTGTTGTGGAGTATTGATAGGAAAGGATAAGGATGAGGAAAGGGAGAGGTTTGGGAAGAGTTGTGCCAGTCTTTCTGGACCATTGATTGCCTCCTGCATCCCTGATCTCCAGCTTCCCTCATAGTTGTGTTGAAAATAAAGAAAGGTCTGTAGGTAGGAGCCACAGCAAGAGACCAGAGAGAGTTCAGTAAAGTAGTCGATAACAAAAGCAAAACACATGTGACTTGAAACAAAAGCCAATCTTGATGCATTAATCTACTGAGGAACACCTGGGTAGATTCCCTATCTTAGCTACGGTGAATAATGCTGCAATAAACATAGTTGTGCTGGTAGCTTTAATATGGTCTTGTTTGTGATCATGGGTAAATGCTCAAAAGTGGGATTGCTGGGTCATAGGGGAGCTCTATGTGGAGTCTTTTGAGCAGTCTCCATACTGCTTTCCAAAGTAGTTGAACAACGTTTTCACTCCCACCAACAATTAAGTAGGGTTCCCTTCTGGCCACATTTGCTCTAGCATCCATTGTTATTAGATTTCTTGATTATAGATATTCTACCTGGGGTGAGGTGGAATCTCAATGTTGTTTTGATTTTCATTTCTTTTATGGCCAGAGATGTTGAGCATTTTTTCATGTCTTTATTGGCCATTCATATATAATGGAATTCTATGCTTCCATCAGAAAGAATGACACTGTCCCATTTTAATTTTTTTAATTGTAAAAATACTGTACAGAGGGGTTACAGTTACATGAGTAAGGTACTGATTACATTTCCTATTGAGCATTGTTACTTCTGACACCATTCTGTTTTTAAGGAAATGGAAAGACTTGGGAAAAAATCATATTAAGTGAAGTAAGCCAGCCCCAAAGAAACATAAGTCCCATGATTTCCCTTATTTGCAATAATTAGTGTACATCTAGGATAATTTTAGCAGATGAGCAGAATAGCTCAATAGCTATATACATATGACCCTACAAGATGATGTTAATCGTAATAAACTACGAGACATGACACAAGAGGTTTGTCTTTGTTGTTGTTTTTAATGTACTATATGATTTTTTGTTTCTTTTGTATGTTTTTCCCCTATGGTATATCCCCTGTTGTCACTGTATTTGATTTTGATACCCTGGTACTGTACATACATTTATTTGAATTAGGGAAGGGAAGAGAAACAACAGAATGGTGAGACAAAGGAGAAGGGGGAACCAATGCAATGGTGATATACACAAGACACTATGTTAGAAATGATCTGTACAACTTGGGGGTAGGAAGGGGGGAGGGAAAGTAGGAGAAAAAATGAGGGAAGGGGTAAAAGTTTGACAAGAAATGTACTTATTACCTTACTTATGTAACTGTAACCCCTCTGTACATCACTTTGACAACAAAAAAATCTAAAAAAGCAAAGCAAAAAAAAAAAGAGAGAGAGAGAGCCAATCTTCACCATCCATGGCTGTGCAGATTCCCTGAGGACTGTTGACAGAGGAAAATCCTAATGAAACTGGTTGCTGCTACTCTGGCCAATGAGAATGTACATACGTGATTATGATTATTAAGTAATAGATTAAATACATTAAATATGACCTCAGCTGCAATGACTATAGAAGCTCGATATGGCCATATTACTCTTACAACTTCTTCCTTCTAAAAGATGACAGAACAGAACTCTTCCCAGAGCAGATAAATTTAATATAAAATGTTCATTTAAAAGCTATTTCTATAACATGATATATAAAGAAAAGACTAAGTCATAATGTAGTACTTTTCTCAGAAATATATAGTTAATCATATTTTCTAAACCCAGGTCAACCCCACCTTTTGGGCAGTGACAAACTTAATGTACAAATAGAAGCAAAACTGATCGGCAGAACAATTTATGCAATACACACAGCAGAGAACACATTAGCTTTATTTAGGCAGAGTGTCAAGTTCTAAAGAGGCCTTAAGGCTAGTAGCCTACGATGAAGTGAATCTGTCTGTGGCAGGATTGCTGAGTAGAGAACACAGATTACAGATGGGTTGTGATGTAATCATTAGAGCCAGAGTTCTTTTCAGGACAGACAAGACAAGAAGCACAGAAACTCAGGCTGAAAATGATCATGAGGAAAAGGGTAGGTGCTAATCTAGGAACTAACCACTGGAATCCAGCAAAGAGACAGGAATCTACAAAAGTCTACCATTGTGGGGCACATGAGTAGCAAAGATGGCGTTGAGAGGGAGTTGAGTGGACAGAGCCTGAATTGTTTCCGTTAAAATCTGATTGGATACCACGATCAGGTGAAGTGACATCAGTGCTAGAACAGCTTTTGGACAGCAGAGAAAGTATAGAAAGTTTAGGCGCATGATAGGGTGACCTTTACAGTGATTGGTTGGTTCCTTTTCCTCCCCTTCCATGCTGCATGGTTTTTTTGTTTTAAAAAGTGCTTGCTGTGTGGTAATAAAGGAGCTCCTGCTTGATTTAACTGCCTGCTGGGTCTGACTGTCTCCGAGGCTAAGGGAAGCTGGGGAACGGGTGAGGGGCGCACTTTCCTTGGACCCTGTCCCTCTTCCGTGGGACAGAGGAAGACCCCAACATACCATCAAGCCCTTAGGTCTGATAGTAATACTTTTACCTTGTGATTCAATTTTGTAGCAACATTTCTCTTATGGTCAAGTATGAGCAAGATTCAATGATACCCATCAAAAATTTTTAGTTGTGCATGCCATTTGAAGAGCTATGTAATTATGCATGTTTTTAAGTTGCTACCAAAGTTTATTTTCTCTGTTTAAAAAAACTATAAAATATCAGGCAATGAAGTATGAAAGGTGAAAATATGAATAAGAAAATATTGAAAGTTGGTCATAAAATTATCACACTAATTTAAATAAAGTTAATGGACTCTGAAGAACAAAAGTACTAAAGCAACAAAACCTGCTGTAACTCATTTTAAGAGTACATAAAGGGGCTGAGAAGGTGGCTCAGTGGTAGAGTGCTTGCCTTGCATGCTCGAGGCCCTGGGTTCAATTC
>NW_012267219.1:6591324-6600087 GCF_000151885.1 Dipodomys ordii | reverse complement strand
ACTGGAAGTGGTTGCTGTGGCTTAAGTGGTAGAGCCCTTGCCTTGAGCTGAAGAGCTGAAGGACAGTGCCCAGGCCCCGAGTTCAAGCCCCATGACTGCCAAAAAAAAAAAAAAAAGAAGACATTAAGAAGAAGACACATTAAATAAGGCACTGGTAACTGGCTATACATAAGACTTCTATTTTTTTTTGTTTTTTGTTTTCTTTCTGTACATGATGGTTCTCCAGTTTGAATATCACAAATCACTTTTTATACCATGGTTCAAAAAAAAAAGAATGTGTGAAAATCCTCTGCTATAACAACCACAAATTTTGTATTTCTCCTTTTTCTCATTGAAAACAGATTTTTGCTCACTTCTACCAAAGAATTTCACTTAATGTTTTATGTTTTTAAGTCTTCTTATTTCATCAAATTCCTCTACATATACATATAAGATACATATTATATCAAATGCTCTAAAATTTTGATTGTGAGTATGAAATTTATTGTGCATATACGATAATTACAATTATTTTTAGCACAAAATTGATCACAAAATTTTACTGATCAATACTGTTCAATAATTATTAACTATAGTAAAAATATGTCACAATTACATCCCTCGAGTAGATGAATGTTCATTATCAATGGTTCATATAGTTTTAAGCATGTATTATTGCTCAAGTTTCTAAGATAAATGCTAACATACTATTTCATCCTTTTGTAAACATTAAGCAACCTGAATAGCTAGAAATAGGAATTTTGTACATCAGGATCACTCAGTTTCTTTTTACATTTTTATCAGTATTAATTAGTTGTTCAAGGGGGTTTCATTTTGCCATGTCCCTAAATGCATACAAAGTACCTTCTCTACCACTCTCTCTCATCCTAGACCAATCTCAGCAAGCCTCCTCATTCCATTTTCGCACATGTACATAAACTAGTTAACCATATTCATTCTTCCTCACTTCTTTAGTCAAATTCCCTCTCCCACTAATACCACCATTCTAGAAAGGACCTGTTTTATATTTCTGTCATTCATTTTTAGCATATATTAATTTTTAAAAATATTGTTATATGGCATATTGGTCTTAATAAAATATTTTAAAGTCGTTCCAGTGACCACTTATCAGAATCTATTAAATTTTGTTGAAACAAAAACACAATTGATTCACAAATATTTGCTACTATGTATGTATGTATTATATATTTGCTCTATTGAGATTTGGACTACAGACATCATGGGCTTTACTGTTTGAGCTACTTCTCCAGCCTGAAGTAACATAACAGAGTTATTTATTTTCTCAACACTGCCGCCAGTTATTACCAATTATTACCTTTTGTTTGAGACCATGGAGCAATACAGTATATTTACAGAGAAAAAGGGAGTAGAGAAAAAGTGTTGCTTTCACAAAACAGGAAAAGGATAACTATGAAAATGGAGATGAGAAGAGGAGAATTCAATTATTCTTTCATTAGAGGAGAATTTCCAAACAGTTAGCTTTAGGTGAAAATTGGTAACCTAGAATTTGTTTACTTGAAAACTGTTCTCCCAAAGATATAAACCTTTTGGAAGTTGTCTCTCATCTCTAAGGATTTGATTTGTCTACTCTGAGACACACTTCCGGCTCTGTCAAAGGGTAAGTTTCTTCAGAGACATTTTTTACTTTCTAACATTCTGATCTTATCTTCAGGGCAAATTCCTTCCCAACACCACTTGAGCCTTAGCATAGAGTAAAATATTTCTTTGAATTAATATAAACCTTTGGAACTTGGTCCATGCTATCAGCTAAAATTCATATAGAAGTTTAGCTGGAAGGATCTTCCCATTGTCAATGTCTCTGTCTTTATTCAGATGATAAAATCATGACAAATTCCATTGGTTTCACACATTAGTTATCAAACCATTGACCAAAGAACACAAAGAAGTTAACTCACATTAGCATGATTTCATCAAAAGAACAATAATCCTCCATACAGGCTTTGCCCCACTTAGAAAGTTTTTTCACTTCTTTATTACCAAAACCCTCCCTTAATTGATAGTTATTTAATATCTAATAATATTCCTTCAGTAGTTGAGATCTTAGAGCTTTTGGAAGCAAAACTTGGAATTAAGTAACTATCATAAAGGAAGACCACACACTGAAAAACTAGAAATATTGAAGCAGAGATATAAAATGTTTCTCTTCCAATACTTCACTATTGCATTTTGTATTACTCATTGACCCTCTCTGGCTAGGTAAGATTCACTTTTGGGTTCTTCTCAAAGCTCTGAGTGTGAACTCAGAAAGGTCTAGACTGTTTTATTGGTGCTATGTTAGACTTGAGTTCCTCTGCATCATATCTCACTCACAGTACTGATCAAGAAGTATAGAGTATGGAAGAATCAGACACTAATATTCCAATAGGCGTTAGAAGGCATAGAGTCTCACTTCTGCACCCAGGCCTTCACTTTCTCTTTTCAGACACTAACAATATAAGACTCAGAAAAGATTGCCTCCTAATCTCAAAGTAAGTTAGAAGTAGAGCCAGAATTTGATTGCCTGAAAATTATTTTGTCTCTAAAATAGTAAGTTGGGGTCAGAAAAGACCACTCTAGATAGATATTTCTTCAATCATAAAGTATGTCAGGACAGGATTTAAGGCTGGATATTAGATTCTTCCAAAATCATTGTTGATGCGGAGAAGAGAGCAAAGGTCAGGAAAAGCTAACCCAGAAAATCAGCACTTTGAAGAAATTGCTAAAAATTCCCACCAATGATTTCAGTTATTGGCAGTGTTAAATCAGATGAGCAATAGGAGGATGGCTGAGGCAGTTCAGAACTTGATATTGATTGTCTGCAAAGCACTCATGTTTATCTGCCAAGCCTGAAAGAAATAATATTGCTTCTGACTCATTCTTGTCTTAGAAATTGAGCATGAGTGCCACTTGTTAACAAAATATAACTGTTTTGTTGAGGAAAAAATCTAGCAAATATAGTTTCCATACTAGTAATACAAGAACAGAGGAGAATCGACAACACAGTGTCTAGCACAATCATGTTGCTGAGAAATGATGTCTTCCATGGAGGAGTTTCCTAGCCTACCATGAGTTCTACCCATGCCTTCAGACACCATTTTCCTCAATTCCATTAATGTAGATTGTTTATGTAGGTGATGGCTACAGACTAGGGGAAAAAGCAAAATTTCAGAGAAGATCAAAACTAGGGAAATTGTCAGAGGTTCTTGTCTATAAGGACCATAATATATTTCTTAGAAATATATATTTCTATCAATTTTCTAGAAATAGAATTGTATTTCCTAGAAATCTCACAAAAATTACATGTTCTTGGGTAAAAATCTTAGATGGGTAAGATGAATGTAAAAAGAAAGACCAGAAAGAACACATCTGTATTCACTAATGTATTTGTTAGTGGAACTTATTCATGGGACACCACATTCATGAAAACTGTAGGAATGTCTTAGAAACACTCGGGAATGGCATTGTGTAGGTTTGAATTTGGTGGATGATTCTGAAAAGAGATTAAGGAATCAAGGGCTAGTTCTGAATGACACACAAGCAATTTGATGATTGGTGAGACCAAAAATTTGGGGCAAGATTAGAGAAGAACTAGGGATGTTACTGAAAAGGAAACAAGAACTCATTTAAGAAGGATGTTAGTAATTTTTGTGGTATGTGTTTGGCCTTGTCTGTGTTCTTCTAGGTATAATTTCCCCCCCTGTGAGTAGCATTGATTATGTTGGCCTTGTTTGTATCCTGTTGGAAATATCACATTTTGTTGAGAACATTACAACATTATTGTCAGTAAGACCAATTTTCATTTCTTTAGTATTTAACTGGCCAGCACTTGCTTTGATGAGCAGGTATTTGAGTCTGGAACCAGAGCTGAATTTTTCAAGTATATGCTATTAACACCAAATTTACAAGCCATCTTGTCTCTCTGTCTTTCCTCCTAAATAGCCTTCAGTTTGTCAACTAAACTTACAGTCATTAGAATTTCTAATGACGAGAATTAAAATATAACACCGGACTAAGTCAGTCCCTATGTTTCCACCTAGTTTGGGAGAGGGACAGATAAATTAGAAGTAATTTATACACATTTTGATTTTGGTATGTCCACCTGATTCTCCCAAAATGATCCAAGAAATCAATAAATGTGTTGCAGGCATTGTAAGTACAAATATGAATATAAATGAGAATAGAAATATGGAATATGGATCCTTCCAGAAAATAAAATATGGTCATGTTTTTGTTTGTTTGTTTGTTTTGTTAGTCCTGGGGCTTGAACTCTGGGCCTGGCTGCTGTCTCTGGGCTCCTTTTGTTCAAGGCTAGCACTCTACCACTTGAGCCACAGCTCTACTTCTGGCTCTCTCTGTGATTAATTGAAGAGTCTCATGGTCTTTCCTGCCAAGGCTGGTCTCCTCAGGTCTGTCTCCTGAGTAGGTAGGATTTGGCATGAGCCATTGGCACCTGGCATATGCTCACATTCTTAATAAAACTTTTGTTGTCCATTACAACCCAACTCTTTACTTATTTTCTTTCTTTTATTTTGGTATTGAGTAGAGAGACATGTAGATATGGATGGCTGGGCAAAAGTAGAGTCGAAAACTCAGAATCAAAAGAGCTGCTTCTGTCCTTTTCTGGGCTGGCTGGCACAGAGCTAGAAGTGAATCCATCTACAGATAACTCCTCTTCCTCACCATAGGCAAATTCAGAAGAGCTGAAAAAGCTTTGGGAACTAGTTAGAATTGGAATAGCACTGTTCACTTGAGTTAGGCCTCCTAATGATGACTTTGCCCTGGCTCCCAGGAAAAAGGTGTGTAGAGGGCTTGGATTTTTATTGATTTTTATGTGAAAATGGGGACATCCACACAAGATGTTTTTTGACCCGAAAAATTAGGCTGAATTCGACTCAAGAGTTTTTGTCTTCTGAGCAGAGGAGAAGAGAATAATTGTATCTTAGTGGGCTGACATTCATTTGCAACGAAGTGTTCTTGCTCACCAAGTAATCATCAAATATAACAATTGTAGAGAATGTGTTATTCTCGTGTGAAATTTTAGTAACAGCCAACTTGCGGCTGTGATTATACTGATTATGTACCTTGTGTGGGTGCTCTGCAGTAATCACAATGAGATGAAAACAAGACCAAGACCCACACCATCCAAGACCAAACTCTAGAAATAAAGGCACTATTGAACAGCAACCCCCTCCCCGCAAAGCCCCATTAAAGTCAGGTTTCACAGAGGAGGAAATTGAATGAACTTTGGACAAATGAATATGTTATCAACCCTCCATGTACTTTGCAAACACATCTAATTTCTCCATGTGCTAATTTCCTCATCTATGAAATGCAAACAATAGTGTTGACATCATAGGTGTTAAATGTATGAACTTAAGTCACATGGGTAAACATGCAGCTATTTCTTTGGCCTTAAGTTCATCTTATTTGTGAGCCCACATTTGTGCTTGGTGGCAGAAAACCTAGAGTCAGGGAAGTTCAGTCTGGTCTTAAAAAGTTCAGACTGGTCTTAAGATGATTATGGAATCATTTACAATTAATTGTATACATTATATATATATATATATATGTGTGTGTGTGTGTGTGTGTGGTAAATTTTGTGTATAAATTGTAAAGTTGTCTATTCAGCCTCTGCCAAGGAAGCTCATCCTTGCATTCACTACTTTCTGAAAGATGTTCCCTGTTAGCTAACTTTTTCATGCCTTTTTAGTTTATAGGACTATTCTGTGGCTGAGGCCATGAAGACCACCTGCATCCATTTCTCAATTGGTCCTGGATTTGGATCTCATATTCTATAGTTTGTTGCCTAATAGCTTGAATGAGATGCTCAGTTTGAGGATGTTGAACTGCTTGATGGTATGGCACAAAGGAAAGAGGAGGAGAATTGAACCAGGATGACCTTGGTTCCAAGATTCACCTCTTACTAGATGTAGTTGTGGGAACTTAAGAGAAAAGTTCTCTCCCTCTCTGTCTTTTCCCCTCTTTCTCGGTTTCTTTCTCATACACATATGCATGTGTTTGTACACAGTAAGCTGTGAATAATAATACCTGCCAGTCAGAGCTTTAAATGTAAAATGATACATTGAAATCAAAGCATTTGCTAAGAGAAGATGCTTTTCTTTCCCCCAGTTTATAAGCAGGCATGCAATTTGGAAAAAAACTTTTACTGAAAATTTTCTCTTCCAGACTGGGGTTACTGCTTGATTCCAACATCTGTTTTCCCTTACTGACTTCATTTCATTTTGTCAGGGGAAAAAAAACCCTCAGAGTAAGAAATTTTAAAATCTGTTGATAACCTACAATATCTATGCCCATAGATACTAAAATAATCATATTAAGAGAACTGAAAATTATTGAATTAATCACTTACTTGGAAGACTGCAAATTCTGAAAAAAGTGCATGTGAAGATGAAAATTTAATTTTGTTTATAAATTGCTAATTTACTTAAATGTGTGAGACAAGTTGCTATACCTTGAATCTCTACATTTTCTATCAGCAGAGCCAATTACAAAACAACCTAAAATAAGGCAATTGGAAATTAAAGTAATACTTCCTTTTTAATTGTTACGGTGAAATTAGAGTTGTTGCTCAGAGGAAGACTGATTACTTTGCATGCACAAGGTCTTAGATTTAACCCTCAGTACTGAAAAACTGATTATGAGTATATATGCTTTTACTACTACTACTACTACCATTTATGAAGCAGAATCATTTTTATTTTTTTTTATTTTGTTCTGGTGCAAGTCATATTTAACTTTTGAAGTTAATTGAAGTTGCGTTGTCAAGAGATCATGCCAACATGGTGAGTGCCTGCAATCTCAGCACTTGGAAAGTTAAGAAGAAAGGTCATAGATTCAAGAGTAGTCTGGATTACATAGTGAGTTCCAGACCAGCCTAAACTATATAGTGCAGCTTTGTCTAAAATAAATATATCTGTAAATCAGATGAGGAAAGGTTAACATCACTATAATGTTCTGCCTTCCATCAATAATATAACTCTTCAATATATACAATATGTAAACATCTGGTATATTTTGGTAATTCTGATAATTTCATATATTTGTTTGATTTTATATATATGTATATATACATAAGTGTATATATACATATATATATACCTCTAGTTGCCATCACAAATCTTCTACACTTGTGCTTTTATACTATTCAAGGAAATTACATAGAAATCAGTTGACTTTGAGAAACTGATCTTAAATTCCACAAGCATGATGAGGTTTTATTTATTGTAATGACAAATATAAATAAAATAATTCTTCAGAAGTGTTATGTACAAGATACTTCCCAGGAATGCAGGCAGCTGTGAATCTATCTTTTTCATCCTCATATATTTTAGTTTTTCCTCTGAGAAATGCACTGCTATATTTTTATTTTTTATTTTTGCCTTAGCAATGTAGCTAAGGGGCAAAACACTTTTTTTGTACAGCACAACTTTATGGTACAATTACTTGGTATCCAGACTGCAAATTGCTTCCTAAATAACCTGTATCTTGGCATTCAAATCCTGTCCATCCTACTGTTCACCAATGGGCTACTGTGGGAATGAAGATAGAGAACTTTCCAAGCAGATTGAGGGTTTGGCCTTTTTTCTATTGTTTAGTTTCTTTTGATTTTATTTTTAATGAATATTTAGCATTTGCATTTGTTGATGGGTACAGTGTTGCAATTTGATGCATGTATACAAGGTGTCATAATCAAATCTGAGTAATTAGCAACTCTGTCTCTTCCAATAGGGTCATTTCTATGTGTTAGGAAACTCAAACTTTTTCCTTTAGTGACTTTGGGCTATCTAACTAATTATTATAGGAATATGGAATTCATCGTTGTAGATTAGAGTTTTCCTATTATGTTGCATAATGTGAGAAGGACTCCCTCCCATGATTGTGTTTTGATACCCAGATTTGGCTTCTGTCTTGAACTGAATCATTTCTCCTGGGTTATGCTAGTCACAATGTAATGGGGTCATCAAACTGTCCAATGAAAAAATGTCCTGTCCACAGCCAGCATAAATTCGCCTGCCATATAAACAACTCATGATAGAAGCAGATCCTCTGGCCCAGTTAAGCCTTTGAGTGACTGCAGTCCTGGCTTCGTGAAAGCCTCATGAAGCACAAACCACCTAGCGAATCTGTTCCTAAATTCCCGACTGACAGAAAGTGTACCAGATGATAAGAGTTTATTAGCATTCTCAGCCACTGCGTTTTGGGATGCTTTATGGGTACAGCAATATATAAGCAATACAACCACTATGTGAGCTAGGTACATTGAAAACTTTTCATTTCATTTAGATTTAATAAAATTTTTATTATGTCCCTTTTTCCTTTAAGCCATCAACTGGGAATCTCATCAGGATAGCCATCGACATAACAACGTCCATGCAGGAATGGTAGTGAGCTTATAAGCTGTTGCCAAGCACATGGTCCAGCAGTAGAAAAGAAACTTGTCCCTGGGTGGCAGGGTGGGGTTCATGCTACACTAGGAGCTGACTCAAGTAATAACATAACAAATATCTGAACTGTTTATACACACACACTTCTCCAGTTGGACTATTAGTTGAATACACACCAAGGGTTGTAAAGCACAGACTGTTCACAGATCCTATCTCTAAAGATATGGATCACATGACTTATCTCATCTAGCATCTAGATACTTTATATACTCCCTGGTATGAAATTAGAAGATTGCAGGGGGAAGAAAGTGTGCAAACTACTGTTCATTCCTCCTCCACCACCACCACCTCCTCCTTC
>NW_012267219.1:6589002-6591147 GCF_000151885.1 Dipodomys ordii | reverse complement strand
TCTTCTTTAATTCTTTTTGATGGTTGTGGGGCTTGAACTCAGGGCCTGGGCTCTGGCTCTGAGTTCTTATGCTTAAGGCTAGTCCTCTACCACTTTGAGCCACAGCTCCACTTCCTGTTTTCTGGTGGTTAACTGGAGGTAATAGTCTCACTGGGACTCTCTCCTGGCTGGCTTTGAACTGAGATCCTCAGATCTCAGCCTCCTGAGTAGCTAGTATTACAGGCATGAACTACCTGTGCCCAGCTGTTTACTCTTTTATATATCTTCCTCTCAGTCTTTTTATTTGGGACCTTTATTCCCTACATATCTGATCCTCTCTTGTAATTCTTTTTAATCTCTCTTCCTCTTTACCTACTAACAGATGAGATAAATGTTCTTAATAGAGACCCAGAAACAAAACAAATCAAAGAAAGGTTAGACAAACGGGATTGCATGAAGCTGCAGAGCTTCTGCATGGCAAAGGACATAGCTAGCAAGATCAATAGAAAGCCCATGGATTGGGAGAAGATCTTCACTAGCCATACAATGGACAAGGGTCTCATATCTAAAATATACTTGGAACTCAAAATATTACATCTCCCAACAACAAATCCTCAGAGAAACAACTGCCCAATAAATAAGTGGGTGAAAGACTTACAGAGAAACTTCTCTGAAGAGGAACTAAGAATGGCCAATAGACACAGGAAGAAATGCTCAACCTCTCTAGCCATAAAAGAAATGTAAATCAAAACAACATTGAGATACCACCTCACCTCAGTTAGAATGGCTATAATCAAGAACTCTAATAACAACAGATGCTGGAAGGGATGTGGACAGAAGGGGACCCTACTGAATTGTTGCTGGGAGTGTAAACTTGTTCAGCCACTCTGGAAATCAATATGAAAGTTGCTTAAAAGACTCCACATAGAGCTCCCCTATGACTCAGCAATCCCACTCTTGGGCATTTACCCAAATGATCGCAAACAAGACCATACTAAAGTTACCAGCACAACTATGTTTATTGCAGCATTCTTTACCATAACTAAGATATGGAATCAAATCAGATGCTCCTCAGTAGATGAATGGTCAAGAAAATGTGATTATATATATATGAATTCTATGCCTCCATCAGAAAGAATGACATTGCCCCATTTGTTAGGAAATAGAAAGACTTGGGGAAAAAATGATATTAAGTGAAGTAAGCCAATCCCAAAGAAACATAGGTCTCATGGTTTCCCTTATTTTCAATAACTAGTATATGTCTGGGGCAAGCAGAAAAGATCAGGCAAGATGATGTTAAATGAAATGAACTGCAAAGTAGAGACACAAGTGGTTTTTTTTCTTTCTTGCTATTGTTTCTAATGTATTTATAAGATACCATGTGATTTTTTTGTTGCTTTGTATGCTCCTCCCCCATGGTATAACCCCCTTTTTCACAGTATTTGATGTTATAATTTGGGGAGGGGAAGGGAAAAAACAAAATGCTTAAATAAGGATACAGGTTGACCCATTGCAACAATGAGATGTACAAGACACTATGTAAAAAAACTACCTTTAAAATTTAGGCGGGTGGGGGGTGGGGCACAGGGGGAGTGTAGTTGAGGAGGTGGGAGAAAAACAAAGGAGGGGGAAAACAAAGGAGGAGGCAACAATGCTAGATAAGAAATGTACTCAATACCTTGCTCATGTAACTGTAACCCCTCTGTACAGTATTTTCACAATAAAAACTTATTTTTAAAAAGATGGATAAATGACAATGTGATTTCAAACTGCCTTTCTAGCCTTTTCTCTCATCTGTTGCCTCACATAAATCCTTCACTTTAATGGAAGTGTTTCTTTCCTGCCAGGCATGCAGGTGCACAACTGTAAATACTGTAAATCCTGAGGAGGCTAAGGCAAAGGATCATGAATTTATGCAGCCTGGCATACTGAGACCCTATGTCAAGTGTGTGTGTGTTTGTGTGTGTGTGTGTGTGTGTACTCCCTTCCTATACTTCATTTATTGTTGCTTTGGATAGTTTTTTTTTAATTTAATTTAATTTTATTTGTGAACATACTGTACAGAGGAGTTACAATTACATGGGCAGGATAATGCGTACATTTCTTACCAAGCATTGCAGCCTCCTCCTTTGTTTACTCTTCACATCCCTTCCCAGCCTCCCCCCT